>NW_005202428.1:2132605-2180198 GCF_000372725.1 Emiliania huxleyi CCMP1516 | reverse complement strand
CTCCTTCTCGGCACGGCACACACACACACACACACCACGGCCAGTCCCCGCCCGCAGTCCGCCTCCCCACCTGCCTGGCTCCTCTTGCCAGGAGCGAGCATGCTGGCCGGCACGTCCACCTTCGCCACGCACTGGGCCGTCCGCACGCCAGAGGCGGTGGCGCGCAGGTATGGGCGGCGCGACAGCGGCGGCCAGGGCGACGGCGACGACTTGTACAGCCTCGCACAGACGCACCCCTCCCTGCTGCACATGGCGAACGACGACGACGACGACGACGACGACGACGACGAGGACGAGGACGAGGACGAGGAAATGGACGACGAGAGCGACGGAAGCAAGCAGAGCAGCGAGGAGGAGGAGGAGACCGAGGAGGAGACCGAGCCAAGGGAGGGCCCGCGCACACGCTCGCAGAGCCAAGGCGGAGCGCCGAGCCAGGGCGGAGCAGCCGGGACTTCCGGCATCGACTACTCGCGCTGGGACCGGCTGCAGTGCAGCGACGACGACGACGACTGATCTGTGCATTTGGGTGCCGTCCGCGCGCTGGGCTGCGCAGGGTCTCGCCCGGCGCGCGGCGAGGGTGGGGTGTGTGGGTGGGCGGGCGCGGGGGCGGGCGCGGGGGGGGGGGATGGCGGTCGCGCGCGAGCACTACGATGCGTCAATGTTGGAGACTCGGATGGGGGTTCAGCGGGTGAGATTGCCTGATTGGTCGATCGGTGGGTCAAGAGCTCCCGCGTACCTACCCTCTCTCTCGTCTGATCCACTATAGTCCGGTGCAGTACCACCACGTCTGAGCGCATACCGAGAGACTCCGAGAGAGATTTTTAGCAATACCAAACAACTCGTTGTTGTTGTTGAGACTCTTCCGCGGTTGAATCGTATTATTATTTCTTTGGCTTTCGTCTTGAATTCTTTTTCAGGGATGATCAATGACAGGGTGTACTTGTGTTAGTGCCAGTTTGCGCCAGTCCCGTGCCTACCATCAGTGCCAGCGAGCTGTCTGAGAGGTCTTGAAAAAGAATTGCAAACGCAACTTCTCAAGCGCCGGCTGCCGGAAGCACTGCCGATCGGATAGGGCTCTGCCCCATCGTCATGGACTCCAGCGAGGACGCCGAGACGTTCCAAGCGTGGCTCCGTTGGCGTCAGTTCCCGGCCGACTGCCGCGGCACGGCGGGCCGGGTGGTGTGGGCGGGCTTGCGTCCAGGCCAGGGCGGCAAGGCGGGGGAGGAGTACCCTCGGCAGTACTTTTACGCGCTCGGGCTGGGCTCGCAGATGGTGGCTCTCAAGATGTCCTTCCTTTCGGCACTCCTCTCTCCCGGCCGCGTCCTCCACTGGCCCACCTCGCACTACATCAACCCGCTGCGCTGCCCATCACGCTCGTTCGGGTGCTACTTTGCGCCGATCACCAACTGCACGCTGCCGCCCGACCTGAGGAACAACCGCAGCGGCACGCCTGCCGCGCCGGCCGAGCCGGCTGGCGCAGTCGAGGACGGCCGCAGACTCAATCGGCGGAGCCTGCGGCAGCGGCAGGGGCGGGAGCGTGAGGAGGACAGCATCCCAGAGGTGCGAGACGCTTCAAAGACGCGCTCTGGTCTCGACCTCACCCACCCCTCCTCCACGCCACTCGTCCAGGTTTGCTCGCCGCGGGGTCCCGGCGCCAGCAGAGGCCGGGGCTGGCCGGCGAGTTCCTTCTGCCGCATGCGGCCCGCGAGCGGCGCAGAGCACGGCTCGCTAGAGTTCGAAAAGGTGCTCTGGTGCACAGACACGCCGCGCCGCCGCCTCTCCCGCCTGGCCGGCTTGCGGCGCGTGCACAGCATGGCTTGGTACCACGCGCAGATCTCCGCTTTTCTCTTCCGTCCAAACGCAGAGCTGCGAGCGTTCCGCGCCGCGGTTGCGCCGACGCTCGAGCGGCGCGGCAATGCGAGCCGCTGGCCAGGGCGGCACGGCGCCTCGAGACCCCTCGAAGATCAGCCGAGATCAGCCGAGATGTAGGCGAGCGGCCCCTCTGCTCAGAGCGGCGGGACGCCTCGCGCGCGCCTGAAGCGGGAGGCGAGACATGGCCGAGATAAAGCCGAGATGAGCCGAGACATGATGACGCGCGCCTGAAGCGGGAGGCGCGGCGCGCGCCACGCGCCCTGTCATAGCCAGCCCCCGCTGGTCAGTGTCGCAACGGAAGAGGTCACTGACGAGAGAGACCGGACACTCGCAGGTGGGCGGTGACGTTCAGCTGATCGCACCCTCGCCGCAGGCGCGCGCTGCGTGGCCGACGGCGCCGACGGCGAACTTGAGCTGCGCGGCGATGCACGTGAGGCGGACGGACAAGAAGACGGAGGACCCGCGCGCGAGCGTGACGCGCGCTCCTCGCCTGCTGCGTGCGCCCACTCCTCCGCCGACGATCTTTCTCGGGCCCTTGCCTCGATAGGCGTGACTTCTCTGTCTACTCGCGCGCGTACCGCGCGTGGGCCTTTTGGGTCAGCACCGCGCCAAAGACCGGGTACCAGCGCGTGCTGCTCGGCTCCGAAGACTCGGCGAGCTCTCGCGCGGCTCCCGCCGGCCCCTCAGCCCGTGACCAATGGATTCGTCGGCCTAGGCGACCTTTGAGGCGATGCCGCCGCTGCTCGAGCCCGCGACCACCTACTTCATCCCGGCGCGCCATTTTGTGATGGACTCTTCGGCGGGCAGGGCCTTTCAAAACATCAAGCAGGGCAACTCGCGGCTGGCAGAGCTCTACGGCTTGCTCGAGGACGAGTACGAGAAGGAGGTCAAGAGGGGGCCGGCGGCGGCCGAGGCGTTTCTGCAGAGCGGCGCGCTCAAGGACGAGGGGATGGCGCTGGTGCTGCAGATTCTCCTCATGGGCGAGTGCTCGTCCTTCTTTGGCTCCCTCTCCTCCAACGTGGGCATCCTGGTGTACGACCTGCAGACCGCCCTCGCCACCCGCCGCCGCACCACGCCCTACTTTTTCGACGCCAACGGGCGCGTCTACTGCGGCTGCGGCGCCTCGTTTTGCATGCGCCTCGAAAAGCGCTCCAGTAAAGAGCCGATGCGCGCGTACACGGATATGGTGGACGCTTTCCACGGCGATAATGCGTGGGCGATCTGAGGGAGATTGCGTGCAGCTATAAGGGTATAGGAGGCGGGGGGTCTCGCGCGCGATCTCTGCGCGCGAGACACAGAGAGGGATCTCTTTGCACTTTTGCGAGTCTGCGACGGTGCGACGCCGCCGAGAGCCTAGGTACCGTAGCCGTAGAGCTCGGCTGGCTCAGCTGTCACGCTCTTGGCGCGCGCGGTGTGTAGAGTACAACTCTAGAGCCGTACACAGGGAGACGCTCCAGGGTACACCCGCGCAATTAGGGTGGATCGCTCAAATAAATCCCCGCGCAACCCCCTACACCACCCGCCTCCCTCCAATGTAGACCGCCTTGATGTTGCGATCGTCGCCGTTTGTGAGCAGCTTGTGCAGCAGGTCGCTCGGCTCCTCTGCCACGCCGCCGCGGTAGCAGCGCACGTTTGGCCCCTCGGCGGCCCACACCACCGCGTCGAAGCGCTTGCCCGCGTCGAAGCTGCCCAGACTCCCGCCAAAGCCGAGAGCGTCCGCGCCCGCCTGCGTCGCAAGGTGCAGCCCGTCCGTGTGCGAGAGGTTGTGCCGGTCGCGCAGCGTCGCCTCGTCGGCGGCGGGGTCAAAGTCGACACCGAAGCCCTCCGTCCGCGCCGCCGTCGCCCTCGCGCGCTTCGACGGCTGGCCGCTCGGGACAGGGCACTCTCGCTGAGGCGACAGCGCGCCGGCAGCGCCCACGCCGCACTGGAAGACGCATCCCTTTGCGCGGCGGAACTGGAGCGTCTTGGAGGCGAGCACGGCGTGGCGCAAGGAGACGAGCATGGCGGGCGAGTAGCCTCCCGCCACGTCGGTGCCCAGGCCGACCTTGACGCCGAGCTGCAGCATCTGGCGCACCTGCGGGGATCCGCCGGGGCGTGGTGGGCGGCGCGTCGCGGACACATCGCGGACGCGTCGCCAGCCGCGTCGTCGTCCGCAGGGGTGGGGCGCACCGGCAGCGCCTCCTTCGCGAAGAAGAAGTTCGAGGTCGGGCAGTGCGCCATCGCGCAGCCGTGCTGCAGCAGTAGCTCCGCCTCGCCCGGCTGCAGGTGCACGCAGTGCGCCATGAGCGACGGGCGCCGCAGCAGCCCGAACGCGGCAAAGGCGGCCGCGTCCGAGCGGAAGCCAGGGAAGAGGGAGGACGAGAAGGCGAGCTCGTCGCACGACTCGGAGAGGTGGCTCTGGACGAAGCAGTCGTGCTTCTCCGCCAGCGCGCCCAGCCCACGCAGCAGCTCGGCGGTGCACGTCGGCAGGAAGCGCGGCGTGATCGCAGGCGCGACGAGCGGCGGCGATCCGGCAGGCAGCCCGAGTGCGTCGTTCGCCGCCTTGGTGCGCAGCACGAAGGCCTCGGTGTCGGCGAGCGACTGCGCCGTGGTCTCGACGTACCCCTCCGGGCAGTGCCGGTCCATGCTCACCTTGCCGATCAGCGAGCGAGGACCACCCCGCTCGACGACCGCCTTGACGTACTCCTCCGAGGCGTCCAGACGGGCGGAGCCCCAGACGAGTGCCGTGGTGGTGCCGTTTCGGAGCATGTCGTCGATCGCCGCGCGGTACACCTCTCCCGCCGTCTGGGCGTTGAGCGCCGACTCTGCCGGGAAGGCGTACTTTGCCAGAAACCCGTCGTCCGCCATGAGCGGTCGGTCGATCCCCGTCCCCATGTAAGCCCACTGCGAAGCGTGGACGTGGCAGTCGATGAAGCCCGGCACGAGGAAGTCGCGCTGGCCGAGCCGAATCACGGTCACGCCCGACGCCTCCAGCGACGCCGCGGCGTCGGCGGCGCCGGCGCGGTGGACCGACTCGATCTCGCCGCTGCCAGAGACGACGACAAGCGATGGCTCGTCGAGACCTCGCACCACGTCGAGCTGCGGAGCGTCGACGATGTGGCCGAGGACGGCGTACGTGCCGGCGGGTGGGGAGAGCGCCATTTGTGTGGCTAAACCAGCACGTCCACAGGCACCGCGGCACCGACAGCGAGGGCGGCAACAGCGGGGGTGAAGGAATTCTCGGCCATCCACCTCAGAGTCAAGCCAAATTTCACAGCCACTTCGAGTATACGGGGGTGAACGGGTGTTTCGAGTTTTGGACGTGCTTCAGGTGACTCCCGCATGCTCGCGAGTGGCCCAGGTGAGGCGCAGTGGGCACAAGTAACACCGAGTTCACTCGAATTACCCTCCAGTTCCTGGCAGTTCCTGGCAGTTCCGGGAGCACAAACAAACAAATATAGGACGCCCAGCCTTGCCCTCGTGCCGCCGAGTGCATCCTATGCGAGAGAGATCCCCTGTGCCCTGTGCCCAGCCCTCTCCGCGCGGCGATGCGCCCTCCCCCCTCGCTTTTGCAAAATCCTGCAAAGGTGGGGACGTGTCTGTCCTCGACCCAGCCCTAGCTTGGGATGTCGGCTTTATTTATTTATAGACTGCGAAATGGGAAGAGGCAGACGCCCAAGGATGGGCGACGGCTAGCACCACGACAACGCTCCTCTCCTTAAATCCCTGCGTGTGCCGTGCCGTCCTCCCATCCCTCCTTTGTTCTCTGTTTTCTTTCTGTTCTTTCTTTCTTTTTCGCGCAAGATGCGCACACCAACTGGGTCACGAACAAGCAAACGGCGGACGGACGGCTTCTTGCGCTCAGCCGCAGTGGAGGGCGCCCGTACCGCCTAGCTCCGCGGACGGGCCCCACCCTTCACGTACGGATCATGTAGTCCCCACAATCGCTGTCGTGGGATCGCTTGTCATGTGAGAGAGTGCGTTGTGTTCTTGTTTCGTACACGCTTTCTTACTTGGCTCGCAACAGGAAAGAAAGTCGAAATTAGATGTACCCGGGTACCCCCTCACGGCGTCTTGGTGGCGAGCCCGCTAAAAAATGCTCTCGGCGGAGCCCCGGCTCCTCGGCTACGCCGCCTCCCTGGCCTCGCTCGGCTCAGGCTTCATTGCGGTCGGGGCACCACGGCACAACGGCAAGACGGGCGTGGTCGACATCGCTCACTCGTCCCGTTTAAAAACCTCAGCCGGACGTCTCTTTGGCGAGAATCCCGGATGCCTGTTCGGGTCGGCGGTTGCGGCGCTGGTGCAATGGCCGCGGCGAGCGGTCGTCGCGGTTGGCGAGCCGTGTCCAGAGGAACCGACGGGGAGGGTTTCTATCGTCGAGCTCGAGCTTCGCGCCGGAGGCACCGTCGTCGCGGAGAAGAACCGCGTCGTCCTGCAACCCGTGGCAGCAGGTGGCGGGTTCGGCTGCTCCCTCGCGGCGCTCGGCGAGGACCGGCTCGCCGTCGGCTCGTGTGCGGGGCAACAGGTGCTGATCTTCAGGCTCAACGCCTCGCACGCCGCGACCTCTGCGACTCCACCTCTGCAGCCGGTCAGCCGGCCATACAGCTTTGGTGCGTCGCTCGCTTTTGTGAGGCTCGGCGGCGGTGTCCCGGCCCTCGCCGTCGGCGGGCGGCGGCTGTCCTTCGGCGAGGGCACCGTCTGGCTCTTTGCCCTCAACTCCTCCGACGCCGTCGTCTCGACCGCCGCCGTGGACATGAACAGTGAGCCGCCCGCGCCGCCGCCTCGCCCCTGCTCCGCCGTCCACACGCCGCCGCCACCCTCCATCACACGCCAGCGCACCGCCTCCGCCCTCGGACCTGGGAGGGGCGCGACCGTGCCTCGGAGCCTGCTCGAAGCCCTTCTCGGGGCCTCTTACTAGGTGTCGAGGCCGCGCGGCCGATGCCGCCCCAGTCCTCGGGGCGCAGCCCTCACTTCGGCTCGTCGCTCGCCGCGATGCTCGACGCCAACTACGACGGGTGAGTCTCGGGGCGGGCCGCAGGCCGTGTCCATGTCGCAGCTCGAGCTTTCCCCCTGAGCCTTCTCGGAGCCGCCCCCTGCAGGCGCGAGGAGCTTCTCGTGGGCGTCGAAGGGATCGGCGCCGTCTTCGTCTTGGACCTGCAGTCGCCCCCTTGGGACGGGACGGGCGTGTGAGGAGTTCGGTTTTTCTCCCGCCGCCGGAGGGGTCCGCCTCCCCCCCCCCCCCCCCCCCGATTGCACGGCTGCTAACATGCTCGCGCACACCGAATCTGACACCCCCCCCTCCTCCCCCCTTCCCTGCCTCTGCCCCCAGCGGCGAGGCTTCGCCCGGGCTCGGCTCCTCGCTGGCGGAGGTGCTACCAGAGACCGACGCGGCGGCCAACCCGCTAGCCGCGCCGGCCGTCCGGACCGTTGCCGTGGGCGCTAAAGACACGCCGGTCTTTCCTGGCGGCCTCGTGCTGACGCTAGTCGCTCGGCCGCCCGCGCCTCCGACGAGCCCCGCGCCTCTCTACCCCCCGGCTGTACCCGAGGGGACGCCTACCCGACCCCCTCCGCCTCCCTCGCCGCTGCTGCCGCCGACACCGCCCTCTCCGCCGCCTCTGCCGCCGCTGCCTTCCTCGCCGCCGCCCTCGCCGCCGCCCTCGCCGCCGCCGCCGATGCTGGACGGGGAGGCGGTTCGCCAAGATTGGGCTGTCGTCGGTGCGAGACCCTAGCCGAGATGAGCCGAGTGGGGCCGAGAGATGAGCCTCGATTGGGTCGCCAGCGTGCGCGCGTCGCAGCCTCGCTGTGCGCCACCGGCCCCTCGCCCGTCGCCCGCAGAGCCGAACAGCCATTGGGCGGGGGCCTAGGCCGTACACGCCGATGGCGCCGCGTATTGCGCATATCTCACTCCCCCCCCCGCCCCTCACCCATTCCACCTCTCACCCCTCCAGGCGCGATTGCTGGCGGCGTGACTCTCCTGCTGCTGGCCTCTCTAGCCATCTGGATGACCCGGCGGCGGAAGCGGCGCTTGTCGCGGCTCGCTAACCGCGCCGCGCGGGAGAAGCGGAGACAAATAGCTCGCACGCAGTCGGCGGGCGGTAGCAGTAAGGGCAGAGGCGGCGGTCCGGGCGGTGGCGGCGGCGGCAGAGGCGGCAGCGGACGCGGCAGCAGAGGCGGCAGTAGAGGCGGCAGCCGTCGCTCTTTGTACGATCGCGTGCCGTCGTCCTCTCCGTCCGCCAAGCGGCCCGGCGGCGGCGGCAGTGGCACTCGAGGCGACGGTGCCGTCTGCGTGGCACTCGAGCTCAAGAAGCCGACGCGCACATCGCCACTCGGCGTGGAGCTCGAGGCCGACGTCGACAGGCGAGGCGTGCGCGTCGTCGCTCTCGACCCGCGAGGCGTCGGCTGCACCTCGGGACGATTGCGCGTCGGCGACGTGATCTTCGAGGTGAACGGGACCTCCGTGGTTGAGCCGAACGCGGCGGCGGCGCTTTTGCGTGGGAGCTCGCGCGTCGTCGCGATGCGAGTTTGGCGCGCGGGGCCGGCAGCGCGGCCGCCGGCGCGGCCGCCGGCGCGGCCGCCGGCGGTGGTCGGGCTCACGGCGGCGAATCTTAGGGCCTTGAACGCGCAACGACAACGGCAGGCAGCGGGGCGTGCGGCGAGCCCGGCGGCTCCCCGGCGGCAGGAGGTGGTGGCAATCAGTCCGGGGAGCCCCCAGCTCACCAAACCCGTGACGTCACTAGCCCCATTCAGTTTCAACACTAGTCACGAGCTGGACGTCTGAGCTGTGATAGATTTGTACAGGGTCTCTGAGGGCTGACAGAGATTTATTCGGGGGGGGGAGGGACCGGTGTGATACTATGCACCTGGCTGCACATTTGTACTGGGCTGGGTTATTAGGCATTGTTGGGTTGGCACTCCCATCGACCCTCATGACCTCCTGCGGTCTCTGAGATGGACACCAGTGGGTGTGGGACCAGCGACCACAGGCACAGCCGTACATGAACATGTTGTGGAGGGTTTCCGGTTTCGGGTTTGTTCGACCTCACTATCTGTCACCCTCTCGCGTATCTCGGCCAATCCGCAATCGGGACGGGAATGAAAATATCACTCTCCCGCCTTTTGCGTTTCGGTCCGGATTCGCCGACTCTCGATCCAATACATATGCCATGTAGGATGTAGCAGGGTTCCGTCCAGTGGTACGTAAAGCCGTAGGTCCAGTGTCCAGATAGGTTCCAGACGCACGCTCTCACCGCGCCAACAAGCAACATGCTCACAGGCTCCGGTTCCGTCTCATTCCCCAGCTCATTCCCCACCGTGAATATAGTCACATGCACATGTGCATGTGCATGTACATGTAGTGCCATTCGAGGTGCTCATGCTACTTGCTAGAGCCGTACTCGTGCTCATGCTGCTCGCCCCCATGCATTTGCCGCGGCAGACATCAGCGTTTCTCACCACACCACACACCACGTCGCCGTGACTGTCGTCGCTGTCTCTCTCTCCCTTCGACTCTCTGTGCTTGTGCGTCTTGGCCCGGGGTTGTGTTTTTGCGTGAACGTGCGGCCTCCGAGTCGGCGTCTGGGCGATAAAGTTTTTTTGCTCTTGTGCTTTTGCGTGAATAGCGGTGCGGCCCCCGATGCCACGGGCTTCGGCTTTCGGGTTGTAAATTTCGCAGCTGCAATTCCAACCCCTTTCCTGGCTCACAAGCCGCTAAAGATGTTCACGGGCCCCCACGGGGAGGTCTCCCGCGCATGGGGAGCCCCGGGTACTCTTTAGCTGTACTCGTCTGGGCAGGGGTTCCTCCAATTCTTCTCCTGCCGATTCGCCAGCCCGGGCCCGCCCTTGAGGACTTGAGCACTGGATAGGGTCGATTCCGCATGGTACGGGCCCGCCCTGGCGAGTAGAGGCACACGCACGCACTCTCGAGGTCTCTTGGAGCAGAGCCCCGGCGATCCCTCGAGAGAGCCAATTCCTCGGAGAGGGTACCCTGGGTACGCCGACGCGCTGCGGCACGCGCTCCGCATCCCAGTGCTCGACGCCATCACACTGATTGATTTTGTGCACTCCGCGAGCACCGACAACCCCGCCTTTGGCATGCAACAAAGATAACAAATATGTTGACCGCGCAAGATATAAAGGGTGGCTAAGGGCTCTGCCCGCAAGCAAGGCGCCCGCGTCGCAGACGCGGTACCATTGACAAATCTGCGATATACCCCCACACGAACAAATAGCAAAATCCGAATACCGTGCACGAACTGCGTGATCTGGGCCGTGCAAGCCTTCAGCTGGTGCCAAGACATCCGTAAAATTGAACCCAGAACGCCAAATCCGTGCTTTCGGAGCAACTGAGGGAAAGCCGCTGATCGAGCCCAGCGTGCCCGCGGCCGCCTCCCGCGCAGCACCGCCGCTGGGGACGACACGCTGCGGAATCGGATCGAGCCCATGCACCGGGCAAAGAAGGACGCTGCAGAAGCGGTTGGAGAGGCAGCCGGCTTCTGCCGTCACAACGAGTCCCAGCGCTGGTTGGACATGCGCGTCGGCTCGCCCGAGGACTGCTATCGCGACCCTCCCGTCGTGCCGCAGCCTCCGACGAGCTCTGCAACCGAGGAGAGTGAGGGTGCGCCTCCCCTCACTGCTGGCCTGGCTGCGCACCGCCCCACAAAGCACCCCCTCGAGCATCTCTACAAGTACAAGTGCAAGGGCGACCTTCTCCAAGTCGTCAACGCGCCCGGCGGCTCCGGCAAGACTTTAGCCTTGGCCACCCTCCTTGCGGAGCAGGTGGAGATCCGCTCTCGGTCGGCAACGTGGCAGCTAGTCGAGGGACTTGGTAGTTGTGACCCCCCTGAGTGAGGACCGGAGAGAGAGAGCTTTTGTGGTGTTGGTGTACGCAATAACGGGACAGGGTAGCCGTTCTCTCCAGCTCCCTTCTGGCTCTTAGCATGAGTTGCGCCCTGTGTCCGACCCCTTTTGCGCAGCAACACCTTAAAACTTTCAGGCCCTCCAAATTCGGGTCGGAGCGTAGCGGAGTGGGCCCCGAGTTTGAAAAAGGCGACGGACGCTTGCGTCCTAGCCTCCAACAACGCCTCCCCGGCGCCGAGAGGGCCCCCGGAGGGATGCACAACCGACCCAAGCCAGGGGTATTCCCGCGATGCGATTGACAGCGGCCGCTGCGCTCGCGGCGCTCGTGGTGTACGCGGTCGCGTTCCTCCACGGCAGGCTCGCCGCAGCGGCCTCCGCCTCCGCCTGCTCCGCGTGCACCGCCTCCAGCCCGGCCGACGCCCGGGCACTCGCCGATGCCGCGGCGCTCGCACAGCTCGTGCCGCACACTGAGCAGCGCATGGTGCAGTGCCTGCTGCGCAAGCGTGCGACCCGCGCAGCCGTGCGGTCCCGCCTCGGCGCGTGTGTCGACGAGGCCGAGCGCGGCGGACCCGGCTGGACCCCGTCCGACACGGCACCAGGCATGGTGGGAGCGTCCGAGGCGCCGGCCGAGGGCATGCGCCATGCAGAGGGCACGGCCGCACGTGTCCGTATGGCTGGCCGGACGCGGCTGGATGAGCCCCCGCCGCTGCAGGCTCTGACCGCGGCGCCCAGGGCAGCCGCCGTCGCGGCCCCAGAGGCGGGCCCTGGCGTCGCGCTGCGAGCTGCCGTTGACGTCGCCCGCAGGAACGAGGAACTGCTGGTGTCGTCTCCGGCAGCAGCGGCGGCGGTGGCGGCGGCGGCGGCGGCGGCGGAGGCGGAGGCGGAGGCGTTTGTAACGGCCGCCACTGCTGCCGCCTCCCGCGGCCACCAGTTGCTGACCCTGTCGTGCCGCGGCAACGGCCTTCTCCTCGCGCCAGACAGCAGCCAGCCGGACGGAGAGAGCGGCGTCTGGCTCGGCTGCACCGGCACGCTGCCGAGCGAGGGCGGCGAGGGCGGCGAGGGCGGCGAGGGCGGCGAGGGCGGCGCAGGTGGCGCGGGCGGAGAGCGCGTCTTCCCACCGCCGACGGCACTGCGCGATGTGCTGTTTGCGCGTGAGGAGCTCGGAGCAGGAGCAGGAGCAGGAGCAGGAGGAGGCGGCGGCGGCGGCGGCGGCGGCAGGAGCGGCGGCAGGAGCGGCGGCGCGCGAGCCGCGCTGCGCAGTGTGGCGAGCGGTCGCTACTTGCAGGTGGTGCCACGTTCAGAGTCGCCCGCGTGGGTCGTCCGTCTCTGGTCGGCTTCGGTTGGCGCTGCGGAGGAGTTCGAGGTGCGCCGGACACTGACAGAGGCAGACGGGGAGGGAGACGGGGAGGGAGACGGGGAGGGAGACGGGGGAGGGAGACGGGCACACGGGCACACACAGCACACACTCGCGCACTCACTGACTCACTGACTCATTCGCTACTGCTGGCACTCGCTGACTCATTCGCTACACACCCACTCGCTCTCTCTCTCTCTCTCTCTCTCTCTCTCTCTCTCTCTCTCTCTCTCTCTCTCTCTCTCTCTCTCTCTCTCTCTCTCTCTCGTCCAAGTTTGAGCCGCACGCCCCCCTCCTACCCAAGCCCCACCCGAGTGCAGGTGCGCCTGCGACGCAACGGTACGTATCTGCGCAACCCGCAGTGCAGATGCCACCTCAACCTGCGCGGCGCAAACTTGCTGCGGGGCCACGCCGAGTCGGGCCGCCCGGCCGGCGCAGTGCCGACGGCGAGGCTGCAGCTCCTAGATACCAGCTCTCCGGATCGGGGGGAGCAGAGAGTGCGCAGAGGCCCGACTGGGCACCCGAGGACGCGCGTCCGTGCTGCCGTGCTCCATCGCACACACACGCTCGAGCCAGCGGGGCCCCGCAGCCCGCGTGCCCACGCGAGGCCAAGAACACCACCCGCGTGCTTCCTGCCGCAGGATGCAGCTCCGCCCCCTCAGCCTCGCTGACGTGCGGAGGGCGCTCGAGCGCGAGGCCGCGGCCGACGCCGCCGCGCGGGCGTTGACGCACGCGTCGCTCCTCCGCGTGTCGAGCCTCGCCGCCTCCAACGAGGTCCCCCCCCCCCCACCACCACCACCACCACCACCCCACCCCTCCCGGCGGAGGGTTCACATCCCATCCCGCCCCGACACGCCGCCCCCTTGCTTGCATCAGCCCCAGGTGCAGCGAGCTCGAGGGTCGCAGGCCCAGTCGCCTTCACTCGCAGCGTGCCTGCCGACAGGCCCGCGTGGTCTCGTACGGCTTGTACGGCTCGAGCGAGCGCTACACGGTCGGCGTGATCCGCAACGCCCAGCTCGCCCCCGACGTGTACCCGGGGTGGAGGGTGCGGGTCTACCACGACGACTCGGTGCCGCAGCCGGTGCTGGCGGCGCTGGCGGCGCTGCGCGTGGAGCTGGTGCGGATGGGCCAGGGCTCGGGCATGGGGGGCGGCATCGGGGGCATGTTCTGGCGCTTCCTCGTCGCCTCCGACCCGGCGGTGGACCGGTACATTATTCGCGACTCGGACTCGCGGCTCAACCCGAGAGAGAGGCGCCCTCCGCCTTGCCCGCGACTTCCCCTGCCCGCGACTCCCCGGTGTCTCCCCCACACGCCCTTCCCTACCAACCACCCCGCAACCCCCCCTCCGGCAGGCTGGCGGTGGAGGAGTGGGTCGGCAGCGGCAAGAGGGTCCACTCGCTGCGCGACCACCCCAACCACGACCGACCGCTCAACGGCGGCATGTGGGGCGGCGTCAACGGGGCGGTGCCGGACATGGAGGCGCTGGTGCGGGGCTGGTCCAACCGGGACAAGTACATGGGTGAGAGAGACCGCCCTCCTCCCTTCCTCCCCTCTCTCTCGCCACCCCCGGCGCGAGCGGCGCCGCCTCACCGCGCCCGCATCCCGGTGGTACAGGCGATCTAGACTTTCTCAACGAGAAAGTCTGGCCGGGCGTGCAGGCGTCGCAGCTCTCGCACGACGCGTACACGTGCGAAAAGTACGCGGGCTCGCGCCCCTTCCCGACGCGCCGGCCCGCAGATTTCCAGCACGTTGGGCAGGTCTTCCTTGGGGACGGAAGGCCGCGCAGGGCCGACATCGACAGCTTCATGCTGCAGGCGGTGGCGCCGCTCGCGTGCCGCGGCGAGAAGTCGTGGACAAGCGGGTGACGCGCCGCGCGGGTTCGTACGTGTGCGGACGAGTCTCATTTGAGCCGCGGTTGGGGAGAGCGGAGATCGCGCTCCCTGGTATCTTGAGAGAGGAAGGAGTCAGGAGACAGGAGAGAGCTGCTGTGTGCACGAGACGCACACCATATTTCTGTGGCTGGTCCGCCTCGTTTCTCCGACCTCGAGTCGAGTCATCACGAGTGGACGGTGCGCGAGTCCGCCGCGCGTGTGATACAGCATACCGCCCGGGGCCCGGCGGGGGGACACAGACTGATTCACACGAGGCTCGAGGGTCGACGAGACGAATACCCCGCGGGGGGCCTCCCCCGCGACACGCGACACACCGCCCCGATATACGTAGAGCCGCGAGTGACTTCAGTCCTCACCGGAGCGCGGAGACATAGTTTGGCGGTCCGCGCAGGCCGCAGGCCGCAGCACGCCCCTGCACGCGTGTGAGCGCACCATAGACAGCGCAAAGCCCTCGCTCCGCACACAGAGAGTCTCCCGCCTTGCGCATTTGGTATGATCGCGTGGCGCTTCACCCGCCGTGCATGACGCCGTGATGCGATCACTGAGCGACGTCCATGATGCCGCCGGCCGAGAGCTCGAAGGTGGCTTCGCCAAGGGCATGCTTGCACGACTTGTCGATGCGGGCAATGCGCTGTTCGCCGCGGCCCTTGCGCAGGTAGAGGCGAAGGTTGACCAGGTGGGCGAGAACATGTCCGCCAACAGCCTTCTTGGCGTCGTTCGTGAAAGTGCACCCGGGATCCGCGCACATCTGGTTTGTCAAGACAACCGCGATGTTGAATTCTTGCGCCATCCGCTTGATCGAGTAGAGGATCTGGGAGAGCTTCTGCTGCCGTGCCGAGAGCTCGCCTCGTCCCTGGTACTCGTTCCGCAGCACACTCATGACGGAGTCGACGATGACGAGCGACACCTACGCGGCGCGGAGGGCAGTGGGGCACTGGCCTGGCCCCCCGGCCGACACGCCCTCTCGCCTGCTGCTCGGCGATCATCCGCTTGGCCTCTTTGAAGGCAGGCTCGAAGTTGTCCTCGTTGTAGATGTTGTGCACGAAGACGTTCTCGTCGGCCAGATCGCGATCTACGCCGAACCGGTCGGCAATCTCTGCGAGTCGCTCGTCCGAGAAGGCGTTTTCAGAGTCCAGGTAGAGGACCGCACCGTTGCCGCCGCCCTGCGAGCGGCGCGACGCCCGGAGATGTGGAGGGAGGCGGGGGGAGGGGGCACGAGGCGTGGCGCGTGCCTGCTCTTGCGCCATGAGGCTCGTCACCGCGAGCGTCATCGCGAGCTGCGTCTTTCCGGTGCGGAACTCGCCCACGATCTCCGTGACGACGCCCGTCTCGATGCCGCCCTTGAGAAGGTTGTCCAGCTCCGTGCTGCCGGTCGTAATGTGGAAGACGTCCGACTGCCGCTTCTCCCGCACCGCGCGGGCCGACTGGAAGCCCAGCCTTCTGCAGACCTTCCCGGCGCTGTCCTGCGCCTTGAGCACCTTGGCCTCGGATAGGCCCTTGATCCGCTCGAGGTGCCGTGCGGAGGTCATCAAGATTGAGTCGGCCGTGTGGTAGCCCGCCTCCTGGAACTTCTTGATGTCGCCTCGCTGGATCCCGACGGACTCGAGCGTGTCGATCGGCGACCAGATCGTCTCGTCGCTTGCGCCGGGGTTGTGCGCGGGCGTCTGCAGCTGGTCGGCGCGGACGGTGGTTGCCATTGTGTCTCTGCGCCGAAAGGGTCGGTGGAGCGTCGGTCGTCGGCACGCGGCCGACGGGCCGGCGTGGGTGGGAAGAGGGGAGAGCCTCGAGGGTGGGGAGTGTGTTTGTGCGGTGGTGGCGGCGGTGGTGGTGCGGGCGTTGGTTTGTGGACGTCTCTTTGGAACAGAGCCGGTCTCGACCTTCTGTGGAGAGCGTCTAGTTGCCGGGGGACGCGAATTCTTCTTGTCCAGGAAGATAGAAGAAAACGTACCTCCGGCCCAGGGTCGTGTGCGTTGACAGTTTCCCAGCAGACCTCGAGCGTCACCGACACGAGGCTGCCGTGAGGGACCGCCCGCAGGCGCATTTAACATACCGCGAGTCGGTGCCCGGTGCCGCGAGCGCAGGCGGTTCCCGCAAGGTCGGACCTTTTAAGACAGCATTGTAGATCTTTGGGCGAGGGTGGTGGCGTCCCCGTCGGGTCTCGGGAGAGCAGGGCTGTCTGTGCAGTGCCCCAGTGGCCAGTGCGCAGTGGTGGCTCTGACCTGTTGAGAGTGTTCGGTCAGAGCGGTGTTCCCCGTCCCTGCTCCCAACTGTCTCCCATCCCTCCCCCTTGGCGCTTGGGTTGTCTGTTTTCTTTATTTTTCTCTTCTGCTAGTACTTTTTGTGTGCTTACACCCACTACACTGTAGGGGGTACCCGAGCCATGTACTCTATGTAATTGTTGCCCCATCCCCCCGGGGGGATGCGCAGGGCTCTGTACCCGCGGGGAAAGCCGTACCGATCGCCGCCGCCGCCGCCGCCGCCGCCACAGAGAGTCCCTTCTCACGCATCCGCGCACTCCACCTCCTCTTCCGAATCGGAGACGACAATGTCGTCGTCGTCGTCGTCGTCGTCGAAGATGCGGCGCTGTGGCTGGTCCTCCGCCGCCGCGTGCGGCGCAGCTTCACCTTCGCCTGCCGCGCTTCTCGACGCCGCAACCAATCGCGAGGACAAGGGCATGTCGTCGTCCTCGGAGTCGTCGTCTTGGCGCGGCGAGGGCTGCGGCTGCGGCGGTCGCGACTGTGGCGATGACTGTGGCGGCGGTGGCGACTGCGGCTGCGGCCGCGGCCCCTTCACCGGTCGCGAGGACAAGGGCAGATCGTCTTCCTCCGAGTCGTCGTCGTGCAGCGATTTTGGCGGCGGCTGTGATGGCGGCGGCTGTGGCTGCGACGGCGCCGGCGCCTCCTCCTCCTCCTCCTCCGGCTCCGATGGCGGCGGCGGCTGTGGCTGCGGCGGCGGCGGCGCCTCCTCCTCCTCCTCCGTCGGCTGCGATGGCGGCGGCGGCTGTGGCTGCGGCGGCGCCGGCGCCTCCTCCTCCTCCTTCGGCTGCGATGGCGGCGGCGGCTGTGGCTGCGGCGGCGCCGGCGCCTCCTCCTCCTCCTTCGGCTGCGATGGCGGCGGCGGCTGTGGCTGCGGCGGCGCCGGCGCCTCCTCCTCCTCCTTCGGCTGCGATGGCGGCGGCGGCTGTGGCTGCGGCGGCGCCTCCTCCTCCTCCTCCTTCGGCTGCGATGGCGGCGGCGGCTGTGGCTGCGGCGGCGCCGGCGCCTCCTCCTCCTTTTCCTCCTCCGAGTCGTCGTCATCATCAAGGAAGATGCGGCGCTGTGGTTGCCACTGCGGCACCGTGGCCACGGTGCCGGAGTCCGTGGAAAGTGTGGCGGGTTCTGGCACAGGAGGCGGCGGTGGAGCAGCGGGAGGCTGCGGCATCTGCGACGGCGCTGCTTCCGGCAGCGCTGGGGGGGGCGCCGCCTCGCGCGACGACGCCGTGCCCGCGCCGCCCCACACCGCGCTCGAGCGGCGAGAGAGCGGCAAGTCGTCCTCCGAGGAAGAGTCCTCGCCGTCGCCAGGAGGCGGCACAGCGGTCGGCGCGAGCGGCGGCGGCGGCGGCGTCGTGACCGGCTCGGCGATGGGAGGAGGGGGCACCGACAAGGCCCCATCGCACGGTTGGTTGGTTGTCGTGGTGGGTGAGAGGTCGCCGCTCGACCGCTTCGGCCTCGGCCGCTGGAGAGGTGATGCCGGCCGCTTCAGCCCCGCAGCCCGAACGCCCGCCTCCTCCTCCTGCACAGCCGCCTCGAGCGCCACGCCCGGCTGGCCGAGGAGACTAGCGCCAAGCGCTGCAGCGGCGCCCTGTCCCAGCGGCGAGGGTGGCGGGAGGTTCGATCGCAGCGGCGACGGGGTCGCGGGCGGCTCCACGGGTGGCGGGGTGGCTGGAGGCGGCGACGGCGACCTCTGCGGCTCCGAGGGAGGCGGCGATGTCCGAGGAAGGGGCGGCGAAGCAGCCCCCGCAGTCGCCTCGTCCGCATCATTGCTCGCGGACTCGACGCTGTCGCGCCGGCTCATAGCCGTGCCCTCGCCGGGAGGAGCAGCCGCCGCCTCCTGCAGCCAGCGCCACCGCTCCTTGGCGAGCTGCACGGTCTCGCGCGTGCCATCGGAGTAAAGAAGCTGGTGCCTCCCGTTGGACTTGGAGCAGATGACCTGCGCTGCGTACCACGAGGCGTCCAGCGGCCAGTAAACCTCGATCGATCGGCCGACGACCTCTTCGCCCACGACGGCCGGCCCGGAGTTGCGCCTGGTGAGCGCCTCGCTGAGCTGCCGCGCGCGCTTTGCGCCGCGGAGCCGCAGCCGCACCTGCGCGTACTCGAGGCCCTCCACGAGGCTCCCGGCCGGCTGCGACCGTGGCCGCTGCTCCGGCGGCGGCTGGTCGGGCGCGGGCCCAGCTGCGCCCGTCGTCGAAGACGTCCAGCGGGAGGCGCTGCCCTCCGACCAGCTGTCGTTGTGGCCGAGGCGGTGCACCGCCGTGCGCGCGCGCTTGGCAAAGATGGCGTGCCCCTCATCGACATCGCATTCGCCCCAGCCGCGAGAGGGCAGGCGAGCCTTGGCCTGGTGCGCTGAGGCTGCCCCCACCTCCGCCTCCACCGCCACCGCGGCCGCCTTCGATTGAGCCGCCTCTGCCACCGCGATGGTGTGTTCACCCCGTCCGGTCGGCTTGGCCGCTCCTCTCAGCAGCTGGCCCAACTGATCAGGTGAAACACCGATGTTGCCGTGCGATGGCGGCGGCGGCGGCGGCAGCGGCGACGGCGCCCTGGGCCTTGGCGGCCTCAACGGCGTGGCAGAGCGCCCGGCGTCGTTGGTGTGGCTCGCACGATCGGGCAGTCTCGCCGACGCCGCAGGCTCGAACCCCATGAACCTTCCCGAGTGGGAGTGCCGGCGCTGCAGCTGAGACGGCTGGGGCTCCTCCTCGGCGCCTGCCTGGAGCTTCCGCTCCTCCGCCTCCGCCTTCTTCCGCCGCGCCCGCTCCACCCATCCCTGGATCTTGGTGACACCCGCCTGGAACTTCTGCGGCAAGCGGCTCATGTCCGTGACTGAGCGTGCGCACTGGAGCGCCGCCAAGCCGAGGAGCGAAGGCACGCCTGTAGCGAAAATTGCGCAGCCTGATGGGACTTTCGCTACCAGTCAACGAGATGCACTAGAGGGGGCGTGCCATCCCGCTCGCACTTGAGCGCGATGAGCGCGCTCCGCCACAGCAACTCCTCTTGCCCCGTGGCGTCGACAGCCTGCGCAATGGCCTGGCGCGGCCGCGGCTGCGGCCTGGCTCGGCCGCTGGCTCGCTGCGGCCGTGGCTCGGCGAGCCGCCGCTGCTCTGACACCTGCTGCAGCTGGTGCCGTTGCGCCATCTGCGACCGTTCCCGCTTCTGCTGTGCGAGCAGCTGCTGCGCCTCGTGTGCTTGCTGCCAGTGGAGCTGCCGCTGCTGCTGCCGCGCCTGCTGCTGTTGCTGTACCACACCTCCGCTCGACGACGCGCCGCCCTGCTGCCGCTGCTGCTGCCGCGCCTGCTGCTGTTGCTGTACCACACCTCCGCTCGACGACGCGCCGCCCTGCTGCCGCTGCTGCTGCCGCGCCTGCTGCTGTTGCTGTACCACACCTCCGCTCGACGACGCGCCGCCCTGCTGCCGCTGCTGCTGCCGTGCCAGCTGCTGTTGCTGTACCACACCTCCGCTCGACGACGCGCCGCCCTGCTGCCGCTGCTGCTGCCGCGCCTGCTGCTGTTGCTGTACCACACCTCCGCTCGACGACGTGCCGCCCTGCTGCCGCTGCTGCTGCCGGAGCTGCTGCACCTGCCGTGCCCACGCCTGGTGCTGGTGCTGGAGCTGCTGCGGCGACGGCAAGGATAACTGCGGCGACGGCAGCTGCGGTGGCGGCGGCAGCTGCTGCGGCGGCAACTGCTGCGGCGGCAGCGGCATCAGCGGTTGCGACGGCGTTTGCACCAGTGGCGGCGGCATCCCGCTGCGGCCCCCCGAATCGTGCCGCGCATTCCGCTGCGAGGCCGCCGCCCCCTGCAGTGCGCGCGCCACCTGCTGCACGCCGAGCAAGCACCACTCGAGCCGGTGCGAGGGCTGCCTCAGCAACGCAGGCACACTCTCGTGCAAGTGGTGCGTGAGGAGCTGCGCGAAGAGTGCGGGCGGCAGCCAGCCCGAGGTGAAGCACTCCGTGTACGCCTCGACAGCGCGCTCGGAAAAGCCGGGCAGCGTCATCAGCGCCTCACAGCTGCGGGCGGCCCCCTCTTGGAGCGTGCCGTCGGGCCGTGTCGGCGCCGCGAGCGTTAGCTGGCGCCGGATGTGCATGAGCAAGTTGGGCACGTTCAGTCCCCTCGCGCCCTCTTTAGCCGCGGGCAGCTGGCTGATCAGCCGCTCGAGGACCTTGTTTAAGGCCTTGCCGTGCTCGGCCAGGGCGCTCTGTAGCGCGGACGGCTCGTACACGCCCACTCGCAACGCCGCAGCACTGGCCGCCAATCTGCTCGGCGCAAGGATCCGGCGGTCGACAGCTTTCCAGATCTCCTCCTCGAAGGTCCTCGCCGCCGGCACCGCCTTCTCGCACAGCTCGACCTCGTCTCTCGCCTCGCAACGGTTGTGGTGGAACGACGCAGTGATCAGCGCGATCAGCCGGGCCCGCCTCACCGTGCGCAACTCGAGGATGCTCCGCTTCTGCGCCCGCATTTGCGCCTCGCTCGCCTTCTCCGCCGCGCGCTCCGCCGCCCGGTGCTGCTCCTGCGCCGCCCGCGCTAGTGCCGCCTCCTCGCCCGCCTCGCGCCGCCGCCGCGCCAAATCCTCCGCCCCGCGCAGTAAGCTTTCCCGCTCCTCCTGCGTGGCACGCCGCGCCTCCTCCTTGCGTTGCACATGCGCCCTCGCCTAGTCTCGGACGATGTCGGGTGATCTCGGCTGATCTCGCCACCTCCTCGCGCCGCGCCCTCGCCTCCGCGTGTAGCGTCTGAAGTTGCCGCGAAAACTCCTGCCGCCGCGCCTCCTCGGCGGCCGCCCTCTTGCGGCGCGCCTGCTCGTCCGCGTGAAGCGCGCGCTCGAGCCTCTCCCTCGCGTCGGCCGCCCGACTCACGCGCGCAATCACCGAGTCGAGCACGGCCGCCACCTGCGCCTCGGCCCTCACCTCTCGGGCAACCTGCGCGACCAGCCCCCGCACCACTTTCGCCACCTCGCGTGAGGCCGACGCGGATGCGCGCCCGGGCGACGTGTCGGCGGCCGCCCTCGGCTGCCGCTCCGCGACGTACGCGTAGTCGTCCTCCTCCTCGTCCGTGCCCTCCTCGCCCTGCCCGGCCTCCCACTCCTCGTCCGTCCCCTCCTCGCCGCTCGACGCGACGTCCTCCAGCGCCGCGTCAAGGTCGACCATCCCGAGCCGGCGCGTCCGCTTCGGCTGCCGCTTGGCGTATTCGGGGCCGGCCGCCTCGGGCGGCGGCTGCGCTTGCAGCAGCTTGCTCCAGAAGTCGGGGTCGTCGAGGTCGAGCCGCGCCTCGCCGGCGTTGGCGACGAAGGACGCCTTCGAGAAGAGGCTGTCGCCGTCGCCGGCGGCGGCGCTGTCGTGCCGCACCAAAGTACCGCCGGCGAGGATCTGCTCGATGTCGCTCTCGTCGAATCGCTGGAAGTCCTCGCCGCGCTCGTCGCTCAGAAAGATGTCGCGCGCCCCGGCGCGCAGCAGCCGCTCCAGCTCCGCCGCATCCCGAGGCCCCTTGTCGCCGCCCTCGCTGTCCCGCAGCCAGCAGCCCGCCTCGCTGCTGCCGCCCTGCTGCCGAAGCGCGCGCTCGAGGCCCAGCTTGCGGTTGGCGCTCTGCACGAGCTCCGCCTCGTACGTGTTGCGCGCCACGAGCCGAAACACGCGCACGCGCTTGGTCTGGCCGATCCGGTGCGAGCGAGCCATCGCCTGCACGTCATTCTGCGGGTTCCAGTCGCTGTCGAAGAGGACGACCGTGTCGGCGGCGGTCAGGTTGATGCCCACGCCGCCGGCGCGCGTCGAGAGGAGGAAGACGAAGCAGTCCGAGGCAGGGTCGGAGAAGCGGTCGATGGCTGCCTGCCGCAAGGCGGCCTTGGTGGTGCCGTCGAGCCGCTCGTGAGCGTGGCCGCGCCAGGCGAGGAAGTCCTGCACGTGGTCCAGCGTCGTCGTGAACTGCGAGAAGATGAGCACGCGGTGGCCCTCCGCTTTCAGCTTTGGGAGCAGCTTGTCGAGAAGCACCTGGGGGCGGTGGCTCACGTCGGCGGTGGCTCATGCGCTGTGTCGTCCAGCGTGTGTGTTGGCGCACCAGCTTGCCCGACGACGAGAGCAGCGCCTGCTGCAGCGCCTCGCCATCGGCCACGCCGCGCGTCTGCTCCGCCTCCACGCCCTTGATGAGCCACGGGTGGTTGCAGCACTTGCGCAGCTCCATATAGATGTTGTTGAGCGACGGCAGCGAAGCGCGGCTCGCGCCCTTGCCGGCAAGCAGCTCGCGCTTCCCCTCGAGGATCGCGCGGTAGACCCGCTTCTGCGCGAGTGTGAGCTCGACCCACACGATCGTCTCCTATTGGCGAGCAGTGGACTGTCACGCTGGTGGCATCCTGTCACGCTCCGCTCGACCCGACGGTGGCTCTCCTCCAGCGGCGCGAGGCCCTCCTCGACGTCCGCCTTGCGCCGCCGCAGCAGGAGCGGCGCAACCTTCGCGTGCAGCGCCTCGACCTGCGCCGCGTCGGTGAGGGCGCCGTACTCGCCCAAAAAGGCGGGGAGGGACGCGAAACCCTGCGGGTCCAGGAAATTGAGCAGCGCCTACGTCTCGGCCAACCTCGGCTGGTCTCGCGCATCCTCGTGCCGCCTCACGCGGGTCCGCGCCGAGCCGCGCCCACAGCTCCGTCGTCGTGTTCTGGAGGGGCGTGCCCGTGAGCAAGTGCATGTGGTCGACGGAGACGGCGCGCAGCAGCTTGGCAACGGACGAGGCCGGGTTCTTGAGCCGGTGCGCCTCGTCCACCACCATGTACGCCCAGCTTATCTGCTTGAAGCCGAGCGAGAAGTCGTCGCGCAACGTCTCGTACGACACCACCAGCACGTCGAACTTGAGCGGTGCCTACGTCTCGGCGCCAATCTCGGGTCACCTCGGCTGATCTCGCGCCCTCCCGTCGCGTCGAGAAAGAAACGCAGCCTCGTTGGTCGCCGGGGGAGAGCTCGACTCGCCAGCGGCTCTCACGGGCCGCGCGACGACAGGAGGGGCGCCGAGCAGCGCCGGCGGGACCGATGGGAGCACCGTGACGGAGCGCGGCGCCGAGGACGAAGCGGCGGCCACCGAGGCTGGGTGCGCCTTCGTGCAGCGGCGCTGCAGGCAAGGCTGACGCAGAGTCCCGACGCCCCCGAACTTGGGCATGTCGAGGCAGAAGCGGCACTCGCCGCAGTTTGGCGCCACGCACGCCTCGCACTCGCCGCACCGCATCTTCTTCTTCCGCCGCACGAGCGCCTCGCCGCCGCCGCCCTGCAGGCCCGCGAGGACAGGGGCGGAGTGTGTGCCGCGGACGGGCACGGCCACATGCACGCCAACAGGGACAGCGGCGGCTGATGACAGCATGGCAGCGTGAGGCGGCGGCGGTGGCGGTAGGGTCAGCTGCGGCGGCGCGCCCCCCTCGCTCGCCGCTGGCACGGCAGCGGCGGCGAGGTCGGCGAGGTCAAAGAGTGTCGGCCGCTCCACCTCCGCCTCCACCTCCGACTCCGACGACTCGTCTCCCGTTACCTCTCCCGGCAGCGCTGGGGGGGGCGCCGCCTCGCGCGACAACGCCGCACCCGCGCCGCCCCACACCGCGCTCGAGCGGCGAGAAAGCGGCGAGTCGTCGTCCGGCTGGTGCGGCGGCGAGTGCTGCTGCGCCGTCACCCACTCCTGCCTCCGGATGGTCGCGAGGTCGCTCGAGCACGCGCAGCGGCAGAGCTCGCACCTCGCCCGTCTCGCCGCCGGACCGTCCTCCGGCGTCGGGTCCGACCCCGCCCCGTGCGCCGCCTCCTCGCTGCGCGGCGGCGCGGCCTGGCCCGGCTGCGGAGCCGGCCCGGTCAGCAGCTCCGCCTCCGCCGCCCGCGCCTGCTCGCCGCCCGCAAGACGGCTGCAGCCGCGGCACTCGCCGCAAGCCGCCGTCCGCGCGCACTCGTCGCACTTGCCGCACCGCCGCAGCAGCCCCGAGAGGCGCTTGGGCGGCCGGCGTCCCGAGGTCGGCGGTCCCGGCTCGGAGCAGCGCCACGCGTGCTGCCGCATCACCGCGCGCGACTCGCGGTCCCCGTGGTAGAGCAGCGCGGTGAGGCCGGTCCACCGCTCCACCTGGGGGCGTCAGCACGGTGGGGCTGAGGGGGCTCGGCCTCGTGCGGTGTACTCAAGCGCGTGAGCAAGGAGCTACGAACGCAGTGAGCACGGCTTGAGTACAGTGGAGCCGCCCGATGCGTGCCCTGGGAGTTTGCAGAAGGGATGTGTGTGTGTGTGTTGTTCAGCACCCACCTCGCGCTGCCAGTGCTCCAGCGTCGAGAGAGGCGCGACCACGAGGAAGGGGCCTTGCACGCCGAGGCGGCGCAGCTCGCCGAGCAGCGCTACGCTCTGCGCCGTCTTGCCGAGACCCATCTCGTCCGCCAGCAGCACGTTGCGCCGCGCGTGCCACGAGTAGAGAAGCCAGTTGACGCCCTCGAGCTGGTACTCCCTCAGCCGGCCGCCAGGCAGGGAGGGCGCCGCCAGCTTCTGGTACGCCCAGCTGCCGCGGTCGGGCGGACCTCTCGTCGCGGCGGTGGCGGCGCGCGCGGCAGCCTCGCGCTGCCGAAGCTGCTCCACCGCGCCCCACTCTGACGCCAGCGCAGAGGCGTCCTCCCAGGTGGCCGCGCTGTGAGGCAGGCCGCGCCACTTGACGAGAAACTGCGATGGCGCGCCGTGGGGGCTCACCTCCTCAGAGAGCACCGCCTCGACCTGCTCAAAGTCGTCCGGGTACGGGCGCGCGGAGCTGGCGGAGGAGGAGGCGGCGGCGGAGCCGGAGGCGGCAGACGAGGCGGCGGCGGAGGCGGCAGCGGCGCGCCGCTCCTGGAGGTAACGTGATACCCGTCGTATATTGTTCTCGTTCTGGAGGAGCGCCTCTCGCGGCACCCACTGGCAGTGGATGTGCGCGAGACCAGTCCACTTGACCAGCAGCGTGTCCTCCTCCTCCCGCCAAGCGTGCACCTTTTCAATCGCGCCGGGAACGAACCCCGGCCCGGGCCACGATCCGGGGGCCAGCCGCGGCTCGCCGCTGCGATCCCACTCCCAATCGTCTCGTCCATCCACCCACGCGCCGTCGGCAATGCCGTCCCACGAGACGTACATCCGTACGAAGCCACCCTCGGCCGCTTCTTCCGCCGCCGACACCACGCCCGTGCGAGCTTCCGCCATGTCCGTCGTCGTCGCATACCAGACGCGTACGCGCGAGCCCCTTGGGTGGTGGCTAGATACCATGTGGCGTTCCATGTTGTCGCTGAAGCTTTGCCGGCCCCCAGGCGGTTGACTGGCTGGCCCCCAGGCGGTTGACTGGCTGAAAGCGCGGCGCTCTCTCGCGTTTTACGAAAAAGATTTGTTACCAAGAACCTTCTCTCACAGCACACTGGCACGAAAAAGATTTGCCAGCCGCGCAGGAACACTAGTGCGCCCTCTCGAGGTTCTTGAGGCGGATATCCTTTGGCCGCGTTGGGTAGCGAGGATTGGTGTGACGCGATCCACGCAGGCGTGTTTTCTGGCGGCCGACCGTCAGTGCACGGAGTTGCCCCTTCTCCGACTGCCGACTGCCCTGGCTATAGTGCGCCCTGGATGTGAGGTTAATGACTGCACTCCAAGTGCTCCAAGCGCACAGTGGCACTACACAGGTACGCCAACAATATCCATGCGACTGACAACTGCAACTCTACGCTGGGGACGAACACCTGCCTGCCTGGGAAGGTTACGGCCTTCTTTCTGCCTGCCCCAACACAACTAACGCTGAGAACTACTGGGAGAACTGGATCAATGTGTCCTGGCCGCCCTTGAGTCGCTACTTCATCGGCGAGGCGGGCGGGCATGGTCTAGCGACCACCGCCGCGGGCCAACCCACCCACCCGTTTTGGGGATGCAAAAGAGCAGGCCGTCTCGCTCTTCTGGACCTCTTCGGAACGGTCTCTCCCCCCTGAACTTGTGCCGGAATGCTTCCAGAACAAGTGCGTCAGATCCAACGAAGTACTGCTTGAGCGTGCAGCACAGACTGGAATTCCCAGCGACATGCAGCCTGCTGCCGGGAACGTCTTCCGCGCCAATGGTGCGTCTACAACCAATTTCGACAGGCTCGCCCTCTGCATGCTTCGGCCGACGCAGTTTAGCATCTTTGAGAAGGTGACGAACTTTAATGAGATCAGCAAGCTTTGGAAGAGCATCCCCCGCGTTCCCTTCAACAACTGGGCGTGCCACGAATTCAAGGACACAGCCATCTGGGCCACAGCCATCTGGGCGCCGGCGACCATCAACTACATTAAAGCAGGAAAGACGCCGGCGCAGGCTGCGATCATGTTCGACGACGGCGTGCGCGGCGCCTACCAGGTCGCCGAGAGCTACCGCAAAGCGACTAGCATCCCGCTGCCCGTCGTGGTCGGGAACCAGGAGGGACAGCTGCGGGACTCCAAGACGCCGATGTTCAGATGCGCTGAAGACCACTTTCCAGGGGGCTTTGAGGTGGGCACCCCGTTCAACACTTCCATCGGCGCCCCCCTGAGCGGCAGTGAGCGTGGAGCATGTTCAAGCAACCCTTCGCGCCCCGATTCTGGTGAGACTCGGAGTCAACTCAACCCAGATCGACACCAAAATGTGTTCAATACGAGGGAGGTGTGCACCTGCGCCAATGATCTTGTTCTTTGTCTGAGTGTTTCCGCTCTAGCGTTCTCGCCGTGTTCCAGAGAGTGCGCCCTGTATGAGGACCTGTCTACTGCTCTGAGAGAGAGAGAGACGGTGACTGTACAGACGGAATGAGTCATGCACCATGGTTGTGAACCACCTAGGTACGTAGTGTGCCCGTATGAGTACCTGTCTACTGCTGAGAGAATGAGTCAATGATTGAATGAGTCATGGCATAGGTAGTGTGCCGATTAGACATTAGTGTGAGAGTGAAACACACGTGTGTTATCGAAATTACACATTCACTACTTTTGTTGGAGAGGGCGCCGTCTGGCGCCGTGTCCGCGGGGGCGCGTGCCCCGGCGGGGGGGGAAGCACATGTCCCAGGTCCCACTACCTCTCCGTCAATGTGCCGAGAAGTGACCGCATGCTGTCCAATGTGTTTATGTATCTCTACCCGGTGATTGGGCTCGCTCTTTTCCAGTGTTTTACGGTTCACTTCTCTTCCCCCACCTCCGAGCAAGTCGTCGCGAACGCCGCCAGCGCGTGCATCGCCACCGACGCGCCAGCCGTGAAGGGCACCGCAACAAAGTTTGCGTAAAATGTCCAAAGCCCGCGCCCCGGCAGGAGGAGCCCGCCGCCGTCCACGCCAACCAACTTGAGCGCCACCACGAGCAGGTGCGCCAGGCTGCCCGCGGCGAGGCCCTTGCGCAGCGTCGCAAAAGTGGATGCCGAGGAGCGGCCGCGCTCGGCGGCGTCCTTGAGCACGTAGCAGACGCAGGCCGCGAGCCTGCGCGGAGAGAGGGGCTGGGCGAGTGACCGGCGCGTGCGCGAGCGCATGCGGCGACGGCTATGTGTCTCGCGCCAGGTCCACGCCGAGTAGGCGCGGCTCATTCTCTTGCCGAGGATGGCGGGCACGGTCGCCATCGGGAAGGGCGACACGACCGGCAGCACGGCGAACCACGCGAAGAGCGCCGCGCACAGCGCAAGCTCCGACCGTCCGTCGCGGCTCGAGGCGGCCTCCGGGTCGTCGGAGGCGCTCTTGGGGGCGAGCGTGGCGAGAGAGCCCGCGAGGCCGCGCACGAGCCGGGGCATGTAATGTCCACTGCGGGTCGGTTCAACCGTGCGCACCCACACGCCCGCGCACAGCAGCGCCGTCAGCCCGTGCGCCGCGCCCGCCGCCGCCTTGAGCGCTGCGGGGTACATGTCGTAGCCGTATGCAAAGGCGGGCATGCAGACGGCAGCGGCACACAGCCAGGCGGAGCTGGTGAAAAGCGCCAGGTTGAGGCGGCGGTACGTGGCGGAGGAGAGCCGATCCCAGCCCGCGGCTGCCGCCGAGCGCAGCGCCGAGGCAACCGCCCAGATCAGCGGGAGCGGCAGGGCGTAGGCTTGTGCGATGGTGAGCAGGTTGTGGCGCAAGCCGCATACGGCATCGATTGCCGCATTCGGATGCGACGACAGCGCGACGCACGAGCAGGCGGTCCAGGCTGCGCCCGTGGCCAGCCCGCTGAGCGTGTACGCCTTGGTGACCGCAGGCAGCGCCGGCTTGGACGCAGAGAGCAGTGCAGCCGCTCGCGGCAGCGCCGGTGCTGCCCTCAGCACTTGGAAGGCGCAGCCTGGCGCAACCAGCACGGAGAGCAGCAAGAATAGCGGAGATTGGTGTCGGTGCGACATCGTCGACAACGAAGAATGGGCACGGCACTAAAAGAATTTAAACAAACATTCTGGCACAACACTGGGCACGGGACTGGCGCGCACTGGCACTAAAAGAACTCTTAGCAGGGCCCCTCGACAGGTCCGACAGGGCTGCAAAAGTAAAACAAAAAGCGCGTTGCTGCTGATAGCACTGTTCCGTTCGCCCCGCCCGACGTGGATGGGCTGGAGGCTACTCGATCATTGCGACCGGCGAAAGCTGAGCCGGGCGATGAGCTTGCGCGCGAGACCCTGGTCCGACGACAGCCGCCCTGTGGCCGCACGGGCGTGCAGGTCCTCGAACTCCTTTTGGTACAGTAGGTGGAGAAGTTCCCCCTGCTGTGGCGGTGGCGCGTGTGCGCCGATGCCGACGAGGCGGCCGACGCCGCCCGTTTGCTTGGCGACGCGATTCAGCCCGGGCGCCTCGACAAAGGCAGCGAGCACCGGTTGACCCTTGAGGAGCTGCAGGCGAGGCTGTGGCTGGAAGTGCCCCCGGGAGGTGTGCTCCACGGAGGAGTGCGCGAGATCCACGGCCACGTCGTGCATGTCCATTCCATCCTCCCGGTTGCCAGACAGCCCCATCGCCCGCAGCCAGGCGGGCAGCCTGTCGAGAAGGGACTCATCGCTGGGAACGAATGGCAGAATTTCGAACGCCCTGCCGCCACTGTCGTGCGCACCCCACATTGGGCCGGCACGCCCAAGCGAGGTGACGAGCTGCAAGGAATAGAGAAGCCCCCCGCCGTGAGAGCCACGGGCTTGGACGACGTGCTCCCCGCAAGCGAGCAGCAGAGGCTCTGCCACGCACCCCTTCCCGCCTCGCAGGCTGGTGGTCTGCACGCCCTTGCTCGTGATGTAGTGAAGGTCGAGCTGACGAATACACCAGTCAGCGCGGCAGTTGATGGCGGCGAGGCTGCGGTGTGAGGGAGACTGCAGCGAGACCAGGAGGACGATGCGGTGTAGGAGGTCGTCGGAAAGGACAGACAGCGGGCTCTCGGCGCCAAGCCGCGGATGCAACGCCATGGCCACTGCTAGTGCGGCGCCTGGATGTTCAGCAGCTGCTCCTCCACTGGCACTCTCCAACGCGCCGCTCACCCTGCTGCTCCGCTGGCCTGCTCCACTTGCCCTGCTGTCCCCACGTTCGTACAGCGCCAGGAAGGGAAAGGCCCTCGAGAGCTCGGCGGGAGCAGCGGCGCGCGACATCTCGATATCGTGGCTTTACTAAAAGTGCGCGAAAGAAAACGCGCGGCCGCGCCGCGGTCGTGCGTCGCTCAACTTGCGCGCTTCTCGGGCTCCTCCTTCCTCCGCGTCGCTCTCCTCCGGCGACACAGGCACCGCCCAGACAGACGGCGCTGCCGACGCGGTTCGCATCGGCCTCCCCCTCGCGGCGCTCCCTGCGGGCGGCGCCGGCGGCGAGCGCGGCAATTGGGACGGGGAGCGCACTCGGAGGAAGGTGACACGTCCTCGATGCCGCACGCCTACATCGACAAGAACTTCATGGTGTGGCAACAGAGCATGATGGACACTAAGCGGATGACGGACCCCGGCACGAAGGACCTTGGCGCACACGACCGGAGCGAGGAGCTGGACGTCCCGGCCCGGCCTTCGGACCCAACGAACAAGAACTACTTTGGCTACCCCCGAAACGTGATCGTGGACAATCTTAACGCCAACACATGCATGAGTTGTCAAAAGTTCCGTTCATCGAGGGAATGGTCAACGCGTCGGTTAAGAGGATGGAAATGCGATCGTGGGTCGTACCGGTCAAGTGGGAGAACTTTGATCTGATGCTGTGGCAGGACTTGAAGGGCCGAAAGAATGAGATTCAGTGGGTGCCCCCAAAATTCAAAAACGAGTCTCCGCCCTTGGCGGACAAGTGGCGCGACGCGGCGACAATGAAGGACACAGACGCGAAAGCGATCTACAAGGTCCTCGCCGGCGCCGACCCCAACGACCTCAAGGTGTGCAATGCCGAAATTGTTACTGAAGACCTTCTTGGGCCCGCCTGCTCCAGCCTCACCAATGTGTGGGGTGAAAGAAACGATGCCGAGCTGTTTACGAATGCGAAAGACGAGAAAGCCCGCGTCAACCCCCTTTTCTCGTCGAACTGCGTCCAGCCAACCTTCCCGTCCCCGCAGCCCGGATTCCTGGCCCACGGGCTGACGCAAGGCGCCAGGACGTACTCCACGTCGGGCCCTTTCATGTACCTTTCGAAGTACGCCCCGCAAGACTTCTTCGACCGCGGCAATCGGGCCAATCCAAATCTCCCGTGGGTCCCAGGGACTCTCCTCACTGACATCGCCCTTGGCGGGCTCCCGTTCCGCAACCTGTTCCCCACCGACCACGGAGGCACGTACGGATACTCGAACCAGGAGATCATGGAGCTGAGCATGCCGTGCTCCCCCGGCCGTGCGCCTAACAACAAAGACAAACCATGCTCGCCGTACTACTACAGCAAGGGCGAATGATCCACTGCAGGGTCATCAATCAGGGTGCCGAAAAATGCCGTCAGTGGCCACACCCTTCTTCCCACCCACGCGGACCGTAGCGCTACCGCAACTAATCGGAAAGTGCAATGGAACCATGAGCCGTTAACGTGGACGTAGCCAGGACGAATGCTAGTGCAACGCGAGCACAACCAAGCAAGGCGCGCAGATGTATTTGCAGATCGATCACCCGACCATCCCTGCATATGCCTTGGTCCGGTGCCGCTGACGAAATACGCTCGTCGGCACTGGGCCAATCCTTGAGTGAGCGCTGAACATTGAAATGTGCGTGGGGGGGCGACCGGACGGACATTTTATTGGTTCCTTCTGATCTGTGATCTCGAACATACCCTCTCCACCACCACCGAGAGCAAACGCTCCTCGGTCACACACAGGTGGCGCTGTGATTGTGCGTGCAAACCGCCCTCTCAACATGCCCCCGCCTTCCCCAGTTCCCCTACGACTCGGGCGCGGAGCCGTCCACCTCCATCACCTCCCACCTCGTCCTCCTCCTCCTCCTCCTCCTCCTCCTCCTCGGCCGGGCCCGACGCGTCCGCGCCCGCCCCGGCGCGGCTCTGCCGCCGCTGCTCGCGCACGCCTTCGAGCAACAAGCTGAGCGCGGACCCGCAGCCCCTCGTCGGAAGGCCACGAGAGGGAAGCCGCGCCGTCGGCGGCCAGCGGCTCCTCGCCGGCCTCCGCCGCGTGCGCCTCCGCCGCGTGCGCGGCCAGCGAGGCGGCGGCCGGCGAGGCGGCGGCCGGCGAGGCGGCGGCCGGCGAGGCGGCGGCTGGCCACTCGAGCGACGCGTCTGCGCGGAGGTCGCCCCACCGCCCAAAGCCGTGCCGCGCCAGGCCGAGCAGGAGGCGGCGGTCGCAGAGGGTGTCCCACCAGCGGGGCGCGTCGGGCCAGGCGGGGAGGGGCGGGAGCGCGTCCGCGCCGTCGCCGTCCGCCATCGCCTCGTCGAGCGCGCGCAGCCCCAGCAGGCGAGGAACCGCATCCGGCGTCGAGACACGCGCGGCCGCGGCGGCGAGGCCTTCTGCCGCGCCGCCGGCTTCGTCGTCGTCGCACGGCGGCGTGAGCCGCGCCGCCGCCTCGCGCAGCGCGTGGAGGAGCGCCGTGTCGTCCCTCGGCCTCCGTCACTCTCGGCCCCTTGAGGTGCGACCCCCTCCCCCGCCCAACCCCGGCCCTCGGCGGCCGGCCGAGCGCCGCCGGCTCGCCGGACGGCACTAGGTGCGCGGGCGTGTTTGTGACGGAGGGGTCGGTGAAACGGTGATGGTGAAGGAGGGGTCCCTGAGCCAGAGCTGGAGCGCCGACGTGTACAGCGGCTCGCGGCTCGCGACGAACGGCTTCTGCCCCAGCCAGTTGGAGAAGTTGACCATCGAGAGCTGCAGCTGCGCGCCTAGAAGGTTCCTCGAAGGTTCCTCGAAGGTTCCTAGAAGTTCACCATCGAGAGCTGCAGCTGCGCGCCTAGAAGGTTCCTCGAAGGTTCCTCGAAGGTTCCTAGAAGTTCACCATCGAGAGCTGCAGCTGCGCGCCTAGAAGGTTCCTCGAAGGTTCCTAGAAGGTTCCTAGAAGTTCACCATCGAGAGCTGCAGCTGCGCGCCTAGAAGGTTCCTCGAAGGTTCCTAGAAGGTTCCTAGAAGTTCACCATCGAGAGCTGCAGCTGCGCGCAGAGCTGCTTCTGCGTCAGCTCCAGCCGCTGCAGCGCGCGCTTCACCTTGCCAACCAGCTCGGGCCGCCACACCTCGCCCGGCGGCGGCAACGGGCCGGGAAACGGCGCGACGCCCCATCGAAAGCCGCAACCCACCCCAAGAACTCAGTGGCTTCCAGCAGCGGGGAGCTCTCGGGCATGAGCAGAAGCATGGTAGATCCTGTCGGGTCCACCTCGGCGTCGAAAGAGTCGGACATCGTGGCCTCCGAGGAGGCGCGGAGGACGACTCTGAGTGCGCCTCAATCCTCCCTTCTCGCTTCCCTAGTTCGACGAGGAGAGAGAGAAGGTACTGGCGACGCGCACAGGCTGACGTCAGCTCTGCCTCTGAAGTGCCCACCTTTCAGAGGAGCTTATTTGTCGCCAACCAGATTTCGATCTCGTCGCCAGTCTCCGATTTCTCTTTGATGTCAGGCCATGTGCCGCTCGCTCGTCCGCCCAAGTGACTTGGACGCGCGGTCGAGGGCACCCCACCGTTCTTGGGGCGCGCTGGCGCTCGCCAGCAATCGTCCCCCCACCCATCCACCCTTTTTCTTTGAGGCTGTCGCTCCGAGAAAACTCGTCTCGCAGCTGCGAGAAGTTATCCTTCCACAACTACTCGGCCAGGCGGAGGCGCGGCGGCGGCGGCGGCAGCGGCGGCAAGCAACCCCAGCAAGGGCAGCGACATACTCTGAACCTATGTGATATCTGTGTGTGTGTATTTACATTCATGTACAAAAGCTAACCGTGCCCACTAGTGTACATCCTGACCGTGGTACTACCGTTCACGGTTGGGAAGCTGCCCCTCGCCGTCGGTATATCGCCGGCGCCGGCGCGCCGCAAGGGGTGGCGAGGACGTGGTTCTTGTCCCGCGGCCCACGACCTGGTTCTGCCCTTTCTTCCCCCCACCGCGAACGCCTCTAGCACCGCTCCCAGTTGCTGCCCCACGAGGGCAGTAAGGCAATGGCTCGGGCGCGCCGACGCCGCATTGCGATCGCCAGAGTGCCCAGTCTTGCCCATAGAGTTGCTCGCGCACCCACTTGGCTTGGTCCGGTGTCAGAGTTTTCGCGTCAGACCCGCCGGGCTTCGTAGATGGCGCCGAGTTTCTCTGTGGAATGTTTGCGAAGGAGCAGTTGATGCCCTTCCGCTTGAGTGCCTCCTCGACCCGGCGCGAGAGGACCGCGGGTGTCGAGTTGTAGCACACGATGGCTCGGCTCCCGGCGAGGTCGGGATCGAGCCACCAGTTGGCGGCGCGGAACTGTATGCCCGCCTCGCGGTGAATGAGCAGGTCCCACGCGGCGACCGAAAGCGCCTCGGGCGGTGAGGGAGCCGCCGTAGTCTTCACCGTTCCTGCGGGCGGCCGCGCGCCGACGGTAGGCTTGCTGTCACCAAGCACGTACCGAGAGCCCTGCAATCCGACGCCAAACAGCTCACTTGATGCTGCGTCGACGGGGATGTTGCCGAAGAGGACGAGGCGAGGCCTTGCGCGCAGCGCGTCGACGAGCTCACCCGCGTGACGAAACATGCGCGCGATCTCGTTCATCGACTGCTTTTTCGCTGGGAACAGGGCCGTCCCGCGCAGAGCGTACTCAAAGGCAGAGATGAAGCGTTCGGTGGGTTCACGCATGACAACCAGCGTCACGTTCACGCAGTACTCGCGAATCCACGAGCTCTCCGTCTCCCCGTGCTTTGGCCCGATCCACAGGCGCGAGCACGAATGCGTTTTAAGCGCCGTACCGCCGCTCTTTGGAATGTGGATGAGCCCGGCAGCCGTCGGCTGTGCCTTGAGTGCCACTCTGCGGCATCGGTAGAAGCGCGCTGCGCAGCTTGTCGGGGAGCAGGCCCTGGGTGCGTGGTCGGCGGAAAGCGGAGGCCGGACGCACGTGGCCGGTTGAATTGCTCGTGACGGGGGTTGCAGTGACGGGGGTTGCTTGATGTGGTCAGCTAAACCCAAGACACCGCAGGAGCAGTGTATGAGGGACGGCCGGGTGGGTACCCACAGGGCACCGTGCTGCGCCTGCAGCGAAACACGCCCCGGCAGTTTGTGACCCACATGCTGCCGCGCGCGCAGGGTCGCACCCAAAGCTGCGACCGAGCTCACACGGCGCGGCACTTGCCTGCTTCACGAGCTCGCATTGGCCGCCGTGCGGCAAGATGCGATCGCCTGGATGAACAGCTCGGTGCATGCCGTCGCCCCGTTGCGAGACAAGGGCGTTGAAGTGCAGCTGCTGCTGTTCGAATCGTTCGGCGGGTTCGGAAAGGGGGTCCGTGAGATCCTCCGGAAGGCGGCGGACGTGCTACAGAACAAGCTGACGCGGGCCCAGTACCTCGATGAGGTGACTTGGACCACTAAGAATTGGCTGGGGCTGCAAAAGCAGCGTATCTCAGTCGTTCTTCACACGGCAATCGCAGAGCAGGTTGTGAATGAGCTTGCCTCTGGCGGGGGTGGGCGGGTGCACGGAGCTAAGTGCCTCGCCACCCTCGCAGGAGTTGCTTAGGCGGCTCCCGTGGTGTACCTGTGTTAGTGCCAGTGCGCGCCAGTCCCGTGCCCAGTGTTGTGCGAGGGAGTTTTGTTGTAAAATTCTTTTTCTCGCGATGTCCACCCAGGGTTCCGGCTCCTACCCAGATAGGGGGTCTGGCCTACGGTTAGACCCCATGCAAAAGGTAGGTAGGTCCGGTTTTGACCGCCCCAGAGGGCCCCGCAATAGGTAGGTACCCCCTATTTTCGTCTTTTTTCGCTTCGCTGGACGCTGCGCGGCCTGGCTGGGGGTAGGTAGGTAGGTAGGGCGTTTGTGCGAGTCATAGGGAACAGACCCCCTATCTGGGTAGGAGCCGGAACCCAGTGCGTTAGGGTGCGTCTGATTCACAGCTTAGGAGAGTACCGGGTACGGTAAACGCAGAAATGCATGCGGGCGGGCCTTCGTTCGCAAGCTTACACTACTATCACAAATGCTACACGGGAAGCCTTCCTAGAATCTGAACGGGAAGGCTATCGGTAATGAGCGTAGATTCTGTCCGGTGGCAAGCACGGTGATGGTGAGCGTCTCTCGCCCCTGGTGAGAGGTTCCCATTTGCCGGCCCGGCTGACGGGTTGGCGACGTCTCGTGGGCACCGCTGCATCTGGGATGGACAAGTTACACCTGGCATCTGATTTTGAAGCGCACAACTTCATGGTCATCTCGTTGCGTCTGCTCCCAAGATGCTCCCAGATTCCCATGTGGTCCCCAGCTCCAATATCTTCAAGGACCGGGCGAGCGGAACCTAGCGGAACCGAAGGGGCTTTGTTGAGTCCATTTGGGAGCCCCGGCTTGCCATTCACAGGCCCTACTTACACAACCTACACCGTTAATTTTTGTTGAATATGCCGATAGGCCCTCGGGAGCAGCGGCGCGCGACATCTCGATATCGTGGATGGACTAAAAGTGCGCAAAAGAAAACGCTGGGTGTCGCGCCGCGGTCGTGCGTCCGGTCCGCTCAACTTGCGCGCTTCTCGGCAATTCTCGAACACGTCCTCGATGCCCAAAAGAAAAATAGTTGCCCGAGCGGCAATCGAGCGAGCGAGGGCGACAAGGGGGCTCTCCCCGTCGCCCATGTGCACCGGGGCGGGCCGCCGCCGGTGCACCAGATTCTTGAGTGACAGACTTTCACCCGCGCTGGCTGTATGTAGGTGTAGCCTGTACTGCTGTTGGGGGCCCATGGCCATGCTGTGGTCTCGATCTCGATCTAGTCTCTCTGTCTCGTGTCTGGACTCTGCAGTGCACACTCATCACTCTGGTCACTTGAGCACTTGAGCACTGGATAGGGTCGATTCCGCATGGTACGGGACCCCTCGATCGTCTCGCCCTCTGGTCACTGCACAGTGCTCAGTGGACCACACGACCGCACTGGGCATGTACATGCGCCGGGTCCCAATAAAGTACCTCCACCACCCTCGCCCAGGGATCTACAACGCTGTCTTAAGGTCCGACAGGTTCGGCACCGGGCACCGCCTCGGTATACAAAATGCGCCTGCGGGCGGACCCTCACAGATCACAGATCACCACTACCAGAGAGGCGCGAGAGGGAAGCAGAGTGTTCGGGACGATCGCGATCGATCTCGTGTATCTCACACCTGAGGTCCACCCCGCGTGACGCGTGATAACCTAGGTGGGCACTAACCACCTAACCAGAAACCACTATGCACGCGCCTCTGTGCGCCGACGGCGAGGAGGGCTCTGTGCGTCGTCTGTGGCGTGTGGGCTCTGCGTGGCGGCGTGGGAGAGCCGCGCTGGAGACGGGAGGCGTCACACTCCTACCAGCGGCCAGCGCGCACTTGGCACTTAATCATGCACTTAATTTACCGAGATCGGCAGAGAGATCCCAGGGTAAAGACGCTGGGCTGTCCAGTCCGGGGGTGCGTCGAACGACCTTCCAAGTTCCATATCACCCTGGGAACGTCCGGGTGTTGGAAGTAAAGATATTTTATTTTACCGAGATCGGCACCCACAAACTTAGAGCCGTAGCGAGTACGCTCCCTAATGTTCACTAAAGGGGCTCGAGAAGTCTCCAGTCGCGTATCGATGGCGAGGAGGGGACTTCTAGGAAGGTCCCGCCGAGATGCAGCGGCCATGCGCCTGACGGGGCGAACGGGGTTGGTATGAGCGGCGACACCGGCTCTCTCGCAATATCTCCCTCGCGCGCGTGGTCGAACACATGGATCAGTCAAGGGGCCCTTTCCTCGCAGGCAATGCAATCCGCCGGCACGCGCCGCATTTGACTCCGTCGACGCGCGCCGGTGCCATCGGCAGCGGGGGCAAACCCGCGGGGCCGGGTGTCGTCATCTCAACGGGGTTCGAACCGGGTGCGGGCCAGGGGCGCGGGAGAGGGAAGGGGGGGTGTCTGGGGCGGGGGTAGCGCCTCAGCCGATAGAGCTAGCCGGAGAGCGGCCGCTCGCGCTGCACGAACCCGACGGCGGGCCACTCCTCCCCCGGCTTGAGCGGCGCAAAATTGAGGCGCAGCTTCCGCTTGCCGATCCGGAGGCGCCCCTCGCGCGCGGCGCCTAATCTCGGCCGATCGAGGGTGACCTCTCGGGTGATCTCGCGGCTCGCCTCGGCAGTCTCGGGATCGACCAACGGCTGTCGTCGCCGCCTCGACCGAACCCATCTGCACAAAGGCGGAGCCGTAGAAGAGTCCGCTCTCCCGGTCGCGCAACCACTCCACCTCGGCACAGCTGCCCGCCGCGGCGCCGGCCGCCGCGGCGAGCGCGTCGCGGACGGCGGTCGCGTCGACGACGAACGGCAGCGATCCGACGAAGACGCGCGAGGACGGCTCGGCGAGCGGTCTCTGCTTCTTGGCGCGCCTATTGGGTGTCGTCGGGGACATCGACATGTCGTGGCATCCCTTTTGGCAAGGCTGCTAGCTTCGTCTGCGCGCGCCCTCCGCCGGCGGCGCCCGTGGCGTCCGACCCGCCGCCGAGGCGCTGGTCGGGCGCGCGCTTGTCGGCCATCACAACCTCTGGCATCGCCTGGGGGGCGACGTAGCCTTCCTGGCAGAGCGGGCAGCGCAGGCTGGCCGGGTCGGCGGTGGCGGCGTCGCTGCAGCGGTTGCACACCTGCGACATGAATCCACCAGAGTCGGGGCGAACATACAGAGAGAGGGCACTCGAATACAGTGAACAAGTCGATCACAGCTGACTCCATCCGAGTACAGCTGAGTGCAGTCGAGGCCGTGTCCTCTCGAGTGCGGGGGAATACAAAGAACCGTGCTCCGTATCTAGGGCTGCTCACGATGACCGGCACTGCGCACACACCGGCGGGCGGAGGCAGCCTCCCCGCGCACTTGAACTGCCCGCGGTACGCCGCCCATGGCGCCGCGCACACGGCGCACCAAGACTCGACGTCGCCCTCCAGCGCCGCGGACGACTTTGCCTCCGGCACCTGTTCGAGCCGCCGGTCGAAGAGGTAGTTCTTGCCCTTCCAGAAGCCGCCCTCGGGGAAGGTGCGCATGTACCGCTCTACGCCGCCGCGCACCATCGTGATGTCGCTGATCCGGAAGGTCGGGTCCGCCTTGACCATCTCGTCGAGCAGGGCGGTGGCGCGCTCGCACCGGATGCCGCCGGTGCAGTACATGAGCACCTTCTTGCCCGAGAGCGCCTCCTTGGTCTTCTCGTCCGCGAGCCACTTTGGAAACTCGCGGCTGTTGCGCATCTTTGGGTCAAGCAGCGTCGCCCCGCCCTCTGGAGGCGCAAAGTGGCCTATCGCCGACTCGTACGCGTTCCGCACGTCGATCACGACCGCGTCGGGCTGGGGGGCATGGGGAGAGAGGTTGAGGGAGAAGCGCGCTCGCGGGAGAGGCAAGCGGTGTTGAGCTCGTGGCCCTACTGCTACTACTACTGCTACCGCTGGCCACCTGCTTGAGCAGCTCGTGGTACTGCTGCTACTACTGCTACCGCTACTGCTACCTGCTTGAGCAGCTCGTGGTACTCGGTCGCCTCGACGTGCTTGGCGGATGACGCGGCGAGCGCCGGAGCGCGCTCGCCGGCGAGACCGTACGCGACGAGCTCGTCCGTCTTGCGGACGGTGAGCGCCTTGAAGCGGCGCGACGCGGGCAGGCCGTCTGTGAACTTGAAGTCAGTCTGGTTGAAGAGCTCCGGCTTCCATGCGCGCAGCGCCTCGCAAAAGGCGCGCAGGCCGGCGGCGTTGCCGGTGAGCGTGCAGTTGAGGCCCTCCTTGGCGCAGCGGCCGCGGCCGCAGATCGAGTGCTCCTTGCCCAAGGCCAGAAAGTGCTTCAGCGCGGAGGAGCACTCCTTGTCGGTCCACGGCGGCTCGACGTACTGGTAAAAGAGCAAGATGGAGATCGGCTCCTTGCCTTCGACGAGCCTTCTGGCCTCCGGAGGGACGGGCGGCAGCGGCCGATTGATGGTCGGCACCGCTTGCGCTGGCACGACCGCGCTGGAGCTGGAGCTTGCGGCAGCAAGCTCCGACATCTGGGCACGCCAGGCAAGAATGAAGAAAACGTCGGCTTTCTCTATTGCAGTAGAGAAATCCCAGACTCCCTAGGGTGGGCGACGGATAGCGCACCACACACCTCTCCTTAAAATCCCTGTGTGGTGGCGGCGTGCCGTCCTCCCATCCCTCCCTTGGGTTGTCTGTTTTCTTTCTTTCTTAGTAGAGAAATCCCAGCTCCCAGACAACTCCCTTGGGTTTTCCGTTTTCTTTCTTTTCTTTACAGTAGACAACCTGCCGATCTCTACGACTGGGCACCGCCTCGGTATACAAAATGCGCCTGCGGGCGGACCCTCACAGATCACAGATCACTAGGACTACGTACTCACGGCCGGCGGCTGCTGGTGGGTGCTAAAGACCTGCGAGAGCAGCGGGAAGGTCTGCTCGAGCGCGTACCCTGCCGGAGCACTGCCTCCATGGGGGACTTCGCCCGTGGACTCAGCGGCAACGTCGGCCCACCCCCTCCTCACCACTCCCCCGACCGTGCCCACTGTGGCCGAGAGCTGCGCGACGACGTTGGCGGCGCGCGCGAGCTCCTGCTGGATGATGCGCACGCGGAAGCAGTTGCGGCCCACGTTGTTGTCCTCGCGCAGCGGGTCCTCAATGTAGAGCGGATCGAACCAGAACTTCTGGTCAAAGGTGCGCGACGCGCCGCCGCTGCTCGGCCGCGGCCGGCCGGCACTCCCGTGACCGCCGCCCCATGGGATCGGGACGCCGAGCCCGAGCCCCGACCCGGTGCGCGTGAGCCCAACGCCACAGCCGACCTCCGCCGGTCGGGGCCGCTGCGACCCGCCCATCTCCAGCAGGTCCAGGGCAGGGCTCCAGTCGCCCGCCTCCGAGGCGGGCCGCCGCCGCGCTCCCCCTCCTCCTCCTCCTCCTCCTCCGCCGCCGCCGCCGACGCCCGCGCTGCTCGGCGGCCGCGCGGGCGTCTCTGCGCCGCCCGCCGTCGGACCGGCCTGCGCCTCGGCCGCGCCCCCCTCCCTCTTGGGGCCGAGGGGCGAGCTGGAGAGCAGAGGGGCGGGCATAGGGGCGGGAGGGTCGCCCGCCGCGGGAGGGACAGCGGGGACGGCGGCCGCTGCCGTGCCGATTGTTGTCGTGCTGAGCGTCGGTGACGCCGCTACGAGCGACGAGAGCGGCGGGGGCTGCGCGCGCGGGTTTGCGGGGGAATGCGCCGCCTGCGGGACCGGCCACGGGCTGGGCGCGCCGCCGCGGTTGCGCGCCACAAACTCGCCTACTCAGTCGGCGCCCGCCCTGTGAGCTAACCCACTCGACGAGCTGAGCGGCCACGGGTCGCAGGCTCGCCCAGCCGCCCGTTGCACGAGACCGCCACTCCGGTGACGGTGGGGTCAAAGACGGTGCCGTAAAAGTGGAGCAGGCGCGCAAAGATGCCGCCCAGCGAGCGCAGCGCGCCCCCCTCGGGCGGCGCCGCGTCGAGCGCCTGCAGAAAGCGCAGCACGAGGAGGAGGAGGCCGTAGGCGGAGAGGCCGCCGAGGTAGGGCTTGTCGAGGGAGCGTCGCGCGAGGAAGTGCTTGAGCACGAGGAGCAGCGGCCGGAGCGGCGGGTGCTCGCGCAGCGCCGCGTGGACAAAGTCGTTGGTGTAGAGGCCGAGGTGTAGCGCCGACTCGAAGGAGACGTCGAGCCGCAAGGGCGCGCCGCCGCCGACCGTGTAGCGCGTGGCGAACGAGACGATCGGCACCTTTGCCGGGACGACGCGCACGGTGTCGGCGATGACCCACGCCTGGTGGAGCAGGCAGCGCGCGAGCGACGCGTGCCACGTGTCCTTGGGGATTGCGTTGCGCCCCTCGAGGGCGCCAGGCGCGTCCGGCATCGCCTTGGTCGTCCGCACTTGCGGGAGCGAGACGACGAGGTCGATGTCGGAGCCGGGCCGCATCAGGCCGGTGGCGTACGAGCCAAAGGGCCGCACCTGCGCCCGCGGCCAGAGCAAGTTGACCGCCGAACGCACCTTTGCGATGGCGGCCACATGCGCCGTCTCGTGCCGCAGCCGCTCCTGCGAGCAGTGCGCCTCGAAGGCGGCGATGTCGTCCGAGAGCGCGGCGTAGAAGGCGTCGAGCGGCGCGGCGGCGGCGGTGGCGGCGAGCTGAGCGATGTGCGCCGCGGTGGCGGAGAGGCGCGCCGCCGCGAGCGAGAGCTGACACGACGCCGGGGGGGCGAGCGCGGGCGGGACGCTCGCGGCGACGGCGGAGGAGGGGACGCTCGCGCCCTTCCAGCTGCACGCCGGCGAAAGGCCACCAGCCAGCCCGCCGGCGCAGGTGCCGAGCAGGGGCAGCTGCCCACCGAGCGTGCCGGATAGAGAGACCACCTCCGCCTCGAGCCTCGCCACCGCCGCACGCAGCGTCGCGTTCTCGGCGGCGGCCGCCGCCGCCGCGGCGGCAGCGGCGGCGGCGGCGCCTCCCCCAAGCTGACTGCAGCCGGTGGCGGCACTGCCCACCTCCACGCCTCCAGCGGCGCCAAAATGAGCAGACGCCGCGCTCGACGCGGGCCCGCCGCACGAGCAAGTGCGGCAGCAAGCGTGCGCCGCCGCCGTCGCCTCCGCCACTCGCCTCGCCGCCGCCGCTCGGCCGTCCGTGTCCGGCTCGCCGCAGCCGCCCGGCAGCGGCGACTCGGTCTGCGTCGTGGCGTCGTGCCGGGCAAGGCAGCGCGGGGCGAGCGGCTCCGCCGCCAGCGAGGGCGGGAGGGCCTCCGACGCCAGCGAGAGGGGGAGGCGGAGTGGCGACGGCAGCGAGCTGGTGGTGGCCGCCGGCGAGGGGTGCCCCTGCCTACGCGAGCAGGTGCGAGAGCAGGCTACCACGAGGCCTCGCGAGGGTAGTGCATACGAATCGAGTGCAGCTGAGTGCAGTGGAGTACATGTACATGTTGCATGGGCACCCGGCTTGAGTAGAGTGGAGTGCAGTCGAGTACGGTGTGGCTTCCAGGGTGCTCGCCAGACGGAAAGGACGTGTCCTCCGCATCTGAGTGCCCCTGCCTCGCGCCCGTGACGCCCGACGGCGACAGCGCGGGAGCACGCCCGCGGCCGGAGCCGCCGGCGACGCCGCCGGGGCTGCTCTGGGCGGGTGGCGAGCCAATCGAGGCGAGGCCGCACGGGCTCGCGCCTTGCTTGGCGTCCCGGCGGCAGGCGGAGCGCTCGGCCGACCGCGGCCGCGCCTAACCTCGGTCAACCTCGGTCCATCTCGGTCCGTCTCGGTGGAGCGCTCGTCAGGCCGTGACCCGCGCCTCGCGGTGCCGGACGGCGGAGCCGCCGCCTCCGCTGTCGTACTGGGCCGCGCAATCGGTCTCCTCGCCGCGCGCCGACAGGGCGGCCCGCCCCCCGTCGCACGGCCCTGCCCTCTCCGCCGCCACCCGCGGCCGGCAGCTGCAGCAGCCGTCGTCGCTCAGCGGGCTCTCGTCCAATGCAGCGGCGCGCGGCCGACGCGCAGCCGGGGCTCCGGCCATCCTCCGACGCGGCGTGGTGAGCACGTCTGCGTACCGCAGCCGCTGACGGCTGCCCAGCTCGCCGTCGCGCGCCGCGCGGCAACCCGTGCCGCCTCCGGTCCCCTCGGAATACGCGCGCAGCAGCGGCGGCGACGGCTCGCCGCTGCCGATGCTCCCTGCCGTGACGCCCCCCTCGGGTGGCGCCAGGATCGGGTCGGGCGGCGGCGGCGGCGGCGGCGGCGGCGGCGGCGCAGCCGTTGATGGGGCTGGAGACTGCGCCTCCAGCAGCGTCCGCAGCTGCAGGCTGAGCGAGTCGAGGGCGAGCGGAGGAGGGGCATGCAGCGCCTCTGCCCGGTGGGGCGCCGGCCGTTGGCGCGGCGGCGGCAGCGGAGGGGGCAAATCGTCCTCCTCCCACCTCTCCTCCGCCGCGTCCGCCGCCCCTCCCGCCTCCTCCTCCTCCGCCTCCGCCCCTGCGCCCGCCGACACGCCGCTCGTCTCGCGCGGAGACCACGCCCTGCCTCCCGTGTCTGACTCTGCGCCACCCCCCTCCGGTGCCGCCGCGCAAGCCTCCCCCTCCGCCTCGTCGCCGCAGCTCAACTCCTCACTTGCAGCCTCGCTCGCAGCGCTTCCCACCTCGTCGCTCTCGTCGCTCGCTCCCGCGGCCACGGCCCGCTCAGAGCTGCGCTGCCCCTCCCCCCGCCGCGCCACCTCCGCCGCCTCCGCCGCCGCTGCGGCCTCCGCCGCCGCAGCCGCTGCCACCGCCTCCGCCGCCGCCGCCTCCTCGCGCACGAGCGCCTCCCCCACCGAGTCTGCGTGCCACGCGAGCAGTGTGCGGCCGAGCCTCGTGAGCGCCTTGTCGCTCGGCGTCGCGACCAGCCACAGCGGCCGCTCGTACACCTCCGCCAGGAACCGCGCGCCGCCGCCGTGCAGACCCAAAGCGAGGGCGCGGAGGATCCCGCCGCGGCGCTCGCTGGCCGCGGCCCCCTCGGACGGGGCGCCGTCGCCTGTGGCGCCGAGGGCGCAGGCCAGCTCGCGGAGGCTGTCGAGCGAGGGTGGAAGGCCGCCGCCGCCGTTGCCGCCGCCGCCGTTGCCGCCTCCGCCGCCGCCGCCTCCGGCGTTACCGCCTCCGCCCTGGCTAGCTCGCATCACCGAGCGCACGCGCTCCCGCTGGCCGAGCGCCTCGCGGAGCGCGGCGGCGGCAACGCGCAGCGCCTGCAGCCTCCGCCGCCACGGCACCGCCTTCCACCAGTCGGGCCGCGGCCGCGGCGCGCGGGCGGGCGCGCCTACCGCCGGACAGCCTGGCTACATCTCGGCTGCACCTCGGCTGCATCTCGGCTGCATCTCGGCTGCATCTCGGCTGCACCTCGGCTGCACCTCGGCTGCATCTCGGCTGCACCTCGGCTGCACCTCGGCTGCACCTCGGCTGCATCTCGGCTGCATCTCGGCTGCACCTCGGCTGCATCTCGGCTGCATCTCGGCTCGATGTCGGGACTCTCTCTGTCCCGGCGGCCCCTGTCCCGGCAGGCGCACCTCCCGCGTGGAGGGTGAGGATGCCGCTGGCGGAGGAGGCGAGGGAGGGCGTGAGAGGGAGGGAGGGAGGGCGCAGACTGGCCGTGGAGGAGTGGCGGAGGAGTGGCAGAGGGCCCAGAGGCGTCCCGGAGGCATAACCTCGTGAGGGCGACGTCCAGCCGCGAGGCAACCCACGCGCCGAGCGAGAACCAGCCGGCCTTCTCGAACCAGCGGGCGAGCGGCAGCGCCGCGGCCGCCGCCGCGGCGGGTCCGATGGACCACTTCGAGGGCGCAGAGGCGAACCGCGAGTGCGAGAGGAGCAGCAGCGCCTGCCACGTCGCCCGCAGCGCCGCGTCCGAGGAGACAGACTCCTCGGTGAGGACGACGACGCCGTCGCTGAGCCGGATCGTGGAGAGGAGCCGCGCCTCGGCCGCGCGCTGCGCCGCCTCGCCCGCCGAGTCGGGCCAGCGGTCGACCAGCCCGGCGGAACCCATCGATGGGTGCACAAATGTAGTCGCGAGCTGCGGGAGCCTGCTGCCCTCCGGCCGCGTTTTGCTCCGTAGCCCACTCGCGCGTGCGCCAGACGCCTCGTCGACGCTGAAGAAGATGCCGCGGTGGGCGGCTGCCGCCGCCACCCGCTGCAGCTGGCGCAGCGCCGCCGCCCACGGCTGCGAGGCGACGGAGAGCAGGTCGACGCGCCTCGCTGGCGGCTGCCGCTGCAGCACGGTGAAGCAGAAGGCCTGCAGCTCTCTCTCGGAGGGCTCGGAGGGCATGGCTTCTGCTCCGGTGCTTCTGCTCCGGTGCGGCGTCGCGGCGGTGGGCACCGAAGCAACGCCTGCCCGTGATGAGTGGGTTTTGGCCCCTGTTGATGGGGTCTTTCCCGGCTACTTTGATTGCGGGAGCACGAGGGCTCCCACTCGCGCCCGGCGGCGCGCGGAGGAGGCCGAGAGTATAGGCCAAGTACAAACAAGAGCAGAAAGAGAGCTACGATACGACCGCAGTTCGGCAGAACCGAACTAGGAGGAGGCGCGTGACACACACAATCGAGGGCAGAATGGGCTAAACCCCACCTGGCTTCCTCCCGCTAAATACAAAGGGCGACAAGTTCTCTCTTGCACCTCGAAGCGCAGAAAGGCTGCCAACCTCCTCTCCCATCTGGCGCTTGCGTCGGGCAGCGTGGGCGCGGCATCCGGGACGGATGCGGGCCCTTCTCTCGCGGGATCGCTGGGAGCCGCTCGGCTCCCCACGCGCCGCCGAGCTGCGATGGCGCCACCGCAACGGCTGCCCCTCCTCGGCTCCCGCCCCGGGGCTGCCGAGATAGGTGCCCCGAGCCACCGTTTGCAACATCCGCGCGGAACGGCGGTGCTGCCGACGCCCCCCCGACCGGCAAACACCATGGGAAGGGCGGTGGTGAACGCTCCACCTCAGAAATGTCGTCGTCGTCGCGCAGTTCCCTTAAGTGACGTTCGGCGGCCGGCGGCGGCTGGCGCCAACAATCCGGATTTTCGTCTCTCGACGCGAAGATATGGTCCCGAGTCTCACTACTCGCCCCTCCATCCTGTAGGTCCGGACCTTGCCTGCTCAGTAGCCGCGATGAATCGTCGCCCTCATCGTCCGCGGTCATCCTTTCAGCCTCAAACGGGCCAAACGACTGTCTCGCCATCACCCATCTCGCCTCTCGCGGTCGCGTCACACCTTCCCTCGTGCCGCGAGTAGGCGCGTGAGTGATGGCCCTGCCGCCAGGTACACGGCTACACCTCGGGACGCCGTGCTGAGACGGGTAGAGCCGCCCCGCGGGAGCAAAAGCCGCCTCGCGCGCCTCAGCCCGCCGGGCCCCTCGGCGGCCAGTGTGGGGTTGATACGGCGGTGATAAACCCCTCTGACAGCAGCGCCTCACGGCGTGGGCTGCGAGGTCACTCGGGGTGACCCAGGGGGCGGCGGGGGAGCAATCTCCCGCCGGAGCAGCGGGTGATATTCCCGCTACTCGCTCGAGTTTGAGGTGCGCCGCGCCTCGCCTGTGTTGCCTTCCCGGCCGCCCCAGCCGCCCTCACCGTCCTCATCCCCTCCCCCACCCCCTCCCCCTCAGGCTAGGCCCTCGCCACCGCCGCTGCCGCTGTCTCCGCCACAGCCGCCGCCGTTTCCCTCCCCCCCACCCCCTCCGACGCCGTCGCCTCCGCTGCTCCCGCCACCACCGCCGGCCGCCTCAGCTCTCCCTCGCCCACTTCCCACACACCACCGCCGCCCTCCGCGCGTCCCCGCACGCCGCCTCCGCGCCTCCACGCCCCCACGACGACCTCCCGCCCCGCCCTCCCCGCGTCTCAGACCTTTGGCCGTGCTCCGCTCGGGGCGACTCGGCGCCGCCGTCGCGAGCACGCCGCCCTCGCCCCCGCCACCTTCCCCCCCGCCGCCATCCCCACCGCCGCCGTCGCCGCCGCCCCCGTCACCGCCACCGCCCTCGCCGCCCCCTCCATCGCCCCCGCCGCCGTCGCCCCCTCCGCCTTCCCCGCCTCCTCCATCGCCTCCGCCGCCGAGCCCTCCGCCACCAAGCCGCGCCCCCGCCCTCACCCCCTCCTCCCTCGCCGCCTCCGCCATCGCCGCCGCCTCCCTCTCCGCCGCCGCCCTCACCGCCCCCTCCGTCGCGGCCGCCGCCATCACCGCCGCCGCCATCGCCACCACCTCCCTCGCCACCACCGCCCTCCCCGCCCCCGCCAAGCCCGCCTCCGCCGTCGCCGCCGCCGCCGTCGCCTCCGCCACCATCCCCGCCGCCGCCCAGCCCTCCGCCACCATCACCACCACCGCCCAGCCCTCCGCCCCCAAGCCCGCCCCCGCCATCGCCGCCGCCTCCCTCGCCACCGCCGCCCTCGCCGCCACCCACGAGACCACCGCCTCCGAGAGCGCCGACGACATCAAAACCGACGTCATGGTGACCAGAGGCGCTCTGCACCAACAGCAACCCTTCACGCGATCTACGAGGGTGCACACGCAACGAGGCTCGAC
>NW_005202428.1:2112750-2132505 GCF_000372725.1 Emiliania huxleyi CCMP1516 | reverse complement strand
GCTGGCCGGCGGCGCGTCTCGACTCAAATTATGGGCCGCCTCTCGGGCGTGCGGCCAGGGGCCCGTGTGGCGCGAGGAGAGGGCGGCGCGCTCGGCGCGCTGGCGGCGGTGAAGCCTCTCAGAGTGGGCGCTGGCTGGCCGAGGGCGTCGGGCGGGTGTGGGGCGGCACTCGGGCCGCCGGACGGGCCGTGGTGGCCCGTGTGGCGTTCGTGAGGGACTGTTTGGGCGCCCCGGCAGCCTCCCCGCCTGCGTGACCAGGGCCGGTTTGGCAGCGGTTTGGGCTGTGTGTGGGCTGGTCGCGGTAGGGGATATAGTGCTTGTTTATGGTCCCACTCACCACTCCCGGCCAACGGGGCCTCGCGGGGCGTCCTCGTTTGCAGTAAAAGGCCTCTGCCATCGCTCAGAGTCCCAAACCATGTGATCCTCCGCGCCGCCGCGCCCGAGTAGTCTGCCAGATGCGACGTCGTCGGGGAGGGCGTCGTCGCGGGCGCCAACGTCGTCATGCGAGCCCCTACGGCTGTCCAAGGGCACGTCTGGGTGACCAGGGGCGGGGGTCGAGCCGTGAGTGCTCCGCCGGGGCGAGCTTCTGGGTCTATGGGACCGCTGCCGGACCCATCCGAGAGCCTCTCCGGACACGTTCGCTCGACGGCCTAGTTGGCGGCCGATGTTCGACGACTAAAGCTCCGGACGCCGCGGCCAAAGGTCCGCCCACGGCCCCAGGGCTCGTGGTTGGTGTGGGGTGTGCCTCACGAGGCGGAGAGGCCGCGTGAACTCCCGTAGAAGCTCGCGAAGTGCGGATTTGGAGCGCCGCGCCGGACCTCCGCCGGGGCCCGCCGGGACGCCGTATGGGCCTCGGGGTGCCCGATAAGCTTAGAGGTGCGGTTTTTTTTGCTTGTGTCTATCGGTTCATGTCATGGACCGGCCCTGGGAAGCCTTTGACCGCGCGTGGAGGGTGTTACGGGGCCGTGATGATTTAGCGGGAGGGAAATCGGCCGATTTGCCCAGTGTGGGACGAAACTCATGTGAGACAGAGGGTCACGCGGGACAGGAGTAAAGTGCCAAAGGGGGCACCACAGAGAGTAGTTACTATCTCCGCATTCCAACGCGATGCCGCCGTATACGCTTACTCGGGATGTGTGGCCAGCTGGCTGAGTGTCTTGTGAGCTTGTGTGTTGTCTGTGTGTGTGTGTCGCTCGGCGATCGCGCGCGTGTCGTCGGCTTCTGACCCGCGTCCACCCATACAAACAAAACACACAACATTAGTCATGACGTGTGAGTGTTAGAGTTGTTTGGTATTGCTAAAATCTCTCTCCCCAAACAAACAAATGACGTGTAAGTGTTATAGAGTTGTTTGGTATTGCTAAAAATCTCTCTCTCCCATTACAAGACAACAAACTCCAACGCGTTTGGAGAGAGAGATCTCTTCGCGTTGGAGAGAAAAGAAGAATTTTTTTTTGTTGTCGCGGTGATGTCCCAGTCCCCGCAGTCCGAGCCAGACAGACTGTTCTTCCTTCACCTTACTACCTAACCTACAATCTCTCCTAACCTAACCTAACAAACTGGCCTTGCTTGTTTGGTCCAGGTGGCGGTGTTGGTAGTGTTGGTAGTGGTGGTAGTAGGTAGGGTGTGTGTGTGTTTTTTTTTGGGGGGGGGGGGGGGTTGCCATTGTCGCTTCGCTGCGCGGCCTGCCAGAGCCCAGACAGGCGGGGTCAAGTAGGCTGGAGCCCGAGCCGACATGCACATGCACATGCACATGTGCATGCACATGTGCATGTGCATGTGAGAGATGCACATGACACATGTGCATGTGCATGCACATAATGTGCATGCACCACGCGACGCTGATTTGGTTTCGGACGCTGTTTTCTTTGTCTGTGCGTGCCGAGAGAGAGATTTTTGAAGACCAACAAGAAATCAAGACCCTCACAGTGATTTGGGCTCGGCAGCTTGTTAGCCCTCAGCCGAAGCTGGGGCCGGTCCCGTAGCTCTCTCACTCTCTTCTTGCACGTTCTTGCGTGCCGTAATCTCCTCACGGGCGGCCGCCTCAACTCCCCGAGCGGGGCCGCTGGACCCCGGCACGCACGGCATTTCCTGCGCCCGCGCAGGGCCACAGCCCCTGGGCTAGCTGCTGGCGTATACCCACCTCAAGGCCGGCGCGCACGCGCCGGCGATGGACAACGCCACCGGCTCAAGGGCTCGCACTCTCTTCACCACCGCGCGCGCGCTGCAGCAGGAGTACCGCATGCCGCAGTGCGACACTTGCTTCTCCCGTCTCTGCGATCGGCCTCCCTTCATCGTGAACTCGGTGATCGTGTGGGCTAGGAGGACGCGGCCAGCACCGCGCCGGATCTCTTCTGAGAGCCGGCGCGGATCGCGGATGCGACTCAAGGCTCCGCCGGCGGATCTGTGGCCTGGCGCCTGCCAGACTGCGGGTCCAAATACCCCGGCGCTCGCGCGCGCCACCGCCCCCGGCGCGGGGTGGGATATCAGTTCGTGAGTTCTGTGTCCCCGTCCCTGTGCTCCACCTTCTTCTCCCGTGTCGGTCCCTGAGAACCCCACTATACAGCGCCACCTCGTGAGCTGTTCTGTGAGCTGTGTGCTGTGTGTCCAGCAGTCCGGACTTGGTGCTACGGCCGGTGACAGTGTGCCTCGTGTCGGCTCCTGAGCCAATCGTGTGCAGCGTGTGTGTGCGTGTGGGCCCGTCCTCCATGCTTGGAGGTGTGTAAGACTGACTGACTTGCGTGCCGTGCCCAGTGTCGTGCGAGGGAGTTTTGTTGTAAAATTCTTTGTCTGTGTGTGCGTGTGTGGGACAGACGTTGTTGTCCTATGCGCGGGGCTTCCCGCGGGGACCGAAGACGTACCGCCGCCGCATAATGTGATGCAGAAACTTATTTTGTTTTTGTGCGTGTTTGGGGAGATGAGCAGGGAGATGAGCCCGTGATAGAGAAGTGTGGCTATGCCCGCTGCCTTTCCATGGCCGCCACCGCCACCGCCACCGCCACCGCCACCGAGCCACCACCACCACAGCCACCGCCACCCCCCAGCGCCACCGCCGTGGCCACAATAGCAGCAAGCCCCAAACCCCTCATCGCCGCCGCCGCAGTCTCGACGAACGCCCTCGCATCGCATCTAATCAGCTCTCAATCTAATCAGCTCTCGTGTCGTCAGGTTCAGCATGGGGGCAGAGGAAGCGGGCAAGTACCAGATAAAGAACCCCAAGTCGCTCGGTCACTGCAAAGCACAGCCACTGACCGGAGGCATCACTCTCGAGGCGCCGCATATATCAAGAGTCGCGGCCGCCCACCCTGCCCCGACTCGAATTTGCGCCGCATATATCAAGAGTCGCGGCTGCCCACTCTGCCCCGACTCGAATTTGCGCCGCCTCAGGAGTGGGACATCGAGGACAAGGATTTCTACGAAAAGGAGGGCCTCAACATCGCAACGCGCAACCTCTGGGCGCGGCCGGCTGCCAGTCGGCATCTCTCCTGTGCGCTTCTTTCTCCGAACCTGCTCGGATCCTTCCTTTAGGCCTCCATCCCGAACCTACTCATGGGCTTTGCCGTCTGGCTCATGTACGTGGAAGCACCTCCCTCCCCGTCCTGAGACCGCCGCCGAATGGGGCATGCCGACACCGCACGCACCCCAATCCTGTTGATGTCTTGCAGGTGGTCCGTCGTCTCGACCAAGATCCAAGCTGCACACACCGCCGACCCTGGCGTCTACTATTTCAAAGACTTCGCCCCGAGCATCGACGGCATCAACGAGGGCTTCCGCGGCTGCCCGGGTGCATATACCACGCGCCTGGCTCTCACCCTCGCCCACCCTCACCGACCGCCCCTCCCGCCTCCTCGCCCTCCGAGCCAGGCTGGTACGACAAGGCGTGCTGCTCCACCTGGCAGCAGGCTTCGAAGGATGGTGTCTTCGATGATTGGCAGACCAAGACCTACGACGGGGCCACGCCGTGCGCCCCCCCCCCCCCCCCCCCGCCCCCTTAGGTGCTGCCGATCATGAACGGCCGTCGCGAGGATGGCCAGCTGGTCCGCCAGCGAGAGCTTAAGCTGAGGCGCGGTCAGAATCTTGGCGGCCAGGCGGCTTACCAAGGTATTTGCAGTCGAGACCGAGGGCGACGGCTGGATGACTAGCTGGTAGAGCGCGCCCAGCGAGGTGGCGAGCATGATCCGCCGCTCCTCGATGCGCCGCCTCTCATCTACCCCGCCGGCCTGCATGCGGAGCAAGTCCGTGAAGTCCTCGAGCCTCGTGTGTGGGTCCGCGGAGGTAGACTGAAAGATGACGGGGAGCGAAGCGCCCTTGAGCAAGCGAGGGATTTGGAGCGCGAGCATCGTAGGGTTGGCGGCCGCCGCCCCCACGCTTTGCACGATAGCTCCTTGGAGAAGGCCGGCCGTGAGTCTCGCGGGGGCTGCCAGGGGCAGGCGGGCCGCCCTTGTAGCTATCGGTCCCAAATGGAAAGAGAGCAGCGAGTACAGCAGCAGAGGCAACTCCCCGCCCGCCTCGAGCGCGCGAAGCGGGAGATGCGTAAGGAAGAGCAGGTCCTGTGGTCCTGGCACGACCGGCACCACGGCCGCGGCTTGGCCCCCTCGACCGCGGCCCCGGCCTCTCCCCGCGGCCGGCGCTGGGACGGCGGGCGCGTCAAAGTCTTCACCGAGAAAGATGTCCGAGTGCGAGATCACCCAGACCCCTGGGTTGGCCATTGCCAGACCGGCGAGCCGCTGGTGTAACACGCCGATCTTCTCCATGGGAGTGGCAAAGAGGTTCGCCGCGTCCAGAGCGGTCAGAAGCCGCGACCAGAATGCCCCATTGAAAAGCACATTGAGAACGTGGTTCCCATCGAGGAGGGTGCCTGTCTGCTGGTCCACGCTGAACCGGCACCGCGGCAGGAAGGCGCCCTTGGCGTCACTCTGCCCCAGGGTGTAGTTGGTCACTGCTCCTGCATTGTCGTACACCGTGGTCCAACTCAGACAAGGCGTGTGGTCCTTTACGTGCTGAGCCCCTGGAGCGAGAACGAGCGCTGCATCACTGGTGATCTGAACCTCGTCAACGACGACGACGATGGGCGCTTGCGCAGCTGGCGGGGCCTGCTGCTGCGCCATCTTCACTGCGTCCTCTCCTCTCCTCCCACCTCACAGAGAACTGTGGTCGCCAGCGACTGAGCCAGTCTCGCTGGCGGACGGAGGAGAACACAACGAAGGGCCGTCCGAAACACAATCACTAAGAAGGGACGTACGGACGTCCATCACTGGGATGAGATCGGGAGATCTGGCTATCTCGAATATCTCCCGATTCCACAGCCGCCCACAGGAGCGCCGCCTCAACACGGGGTCTCGGCTCTATCGAGCCATGCTAGCTCCAGCCGCAGCCCCACCCGGCCGCCCGAGGGTGTTCCCGCATGCAGAGAAGACCAATCCTGGGGGAAGTAACCTCGCGTGTGTCCCGTGTTTGTTCTCGCTTAAAAAAAAACGGAATACGACTGAGACACGTGTCTCGTGTGTCACAGTGCGCGGTGTCTACACTACAGTGTGCGTGTGCGCACGACCCCGCCGCGCGGAACTAACTCTCTGATGCGTGAGGTGTGATGGGTTTTGTGTGAAAACTGTGATGGGGATGGACAAGTGAGTGCAAACGTCCTCGCGCGGTCACTGCTTGCGCCGCTTGCCAGCGGGCGCCTCGGCGGCTATATTCTTGCCCCTGCCCGCCTTGCCCGCCCCCTGCGACGCCGTGGGCTTGGCGCGCTTCTTGTCGCCTCCGCCCGCCGCGCCGGCCGCCTGCCGCTTACCCGCCGGAGCCGGCGGCAGTGCTGCCTCGGCGAGGTTCGCGAACCGCTCCTTCGCCTGCGCCAAGCGGACGATGTACTGCCGCAACACGCTGCCGAGATAGTGCTCGAGCGGGCGCGTCCCGTCAGCGCCGACTGCGCCGTCGATCCACTCCCACTCGTCGTCGTCCGTCACCCACTCGCGCTTGGAGAAGCCGTCGAGGCGCACCTTGAGGCCCTTGGAGGCGTCCACCGACTCGGCCGAACCGGGGTAGCCGACCAGCCGCCCGTCCTCCTCGTAGTATACCCTCAGCCGCGCGCCGCCCACGCTCCGCGCGGACATGCCGTGTAGACCCGTCGCGGAGCGCGGCTCGGCGTGGGGCGGCCGAGACGACGACGCCTGCATTTGCTTCCTCGTCGGCGGCGGCGGCTGCACTCGCGCCGTCATCAGCGGCGGCGGCTGCTGCTGCGGCGGCTGCGGCGGCGGCTGCGGCGGCGGCTGCGGTGGCGGCGGCGGCGGCGGCGCCACCTGCGCCACCAGCGGCTGCACGAACTGCGGCGGCGGCGGCGTGGCGGCCACCGACGCCGTAACCGCCGCTGCCTCAGCCGCCGCGGCCGCGGCCGCCGCCGCGGCCGCGGCCGCCGATGGCTGCTGCTCCTGAGCTGGATGAGGAGCGACCTATTCATAATGGCAGGAGGGGGTGAGAGGGGGCCGTCGTGTGGAAGAGGGGAGTCGCAGAAGAGCACCTGAGCGACGAGCGGCGGCTGAGGCTGCGCTGGGTCTGACGGCAGGCTCTGCTGCAGCGGCGGCGGCTGCTGGTGGTGGTGAAGGAAGACCTGATGCTGCTGCTGCGGGAGCGCCTGGATGGCCTGCTGCTGCTGCTGCTGCTGCTGCTGCTGCTGCTGCTGCTGCTGCTGCTGCTGCTGCGTGAGGGGCGAGGGGACCGTGTGCTGCGCCCACACGTGCCGCTGCGCGTGCGGCGGCCCGAGCAGGCCCATCTGAACCTCGTGGGGCTGGAGGACGTAGCACTGCGGCACCGGCGCCGCCGTCCACGCCACCTGCCCGGGCATCTGCATCGGGCGCGCCGACGTCCCGTTGGCGTGGATCACCTGCGGCGCGGCAATCGTCGCGCCGCCCCCCGTGCTGGCCATAGCCGGCCCGGCCAGCAGCGGCGCCGGCTGCAGCCGCACCAGCAAGTCCACAAAAATGGGCTCCTCGGCCGTGAGGAAAATGCCGGACGACCGCGTTACCGCGATCGCGTCCGCCACAGCGGCCGCACTCACGTGGTGGACGAGCGAAGTGCGCACCTCCTCCACCCCGTCACGCAGCGACGCAAACGCCGCCAACAGCGCCTCCCACCTCGCCCCCTTGACGCGCAAGCGGAGCGCCTCGGCGTGCAGCCGCGTCGCCTCGTCGATCGGGACGCCGCTGGCGCCCGAGGCGGCGCGGGCCGCAGCGTCATCGAGCAAGGAGCCGACTGCCGCCGCCCATCGCCCCACCTTGGCCGCCCGCTCCTCCAAAGCTGGCATCGGCGGCAGCCGCAGCGACGAGGCACGCGCGCGGCCCAGCAGCGAAGCGAGGGCCTCGGGGTCGACCGGCACGGACGATTTGGCGAAATTGGCCGCGTCGTGCTTCCACGCCTCCGCCTCCCGTAGCATGAAGCGCGAGGCGGCCACGTCCTCCGCGAGGCTCGCCATCTCGCGCTCGTAAAACGGCCGCCACCGCCCGCAACCGGGCTCGCCCGCCTCCTCCAACGCCGGCTGCGCGGCGGCAGCTTTGGCGTGGCCGCCGGCCGCGCCACGCGGCCCGCTTTCCTCCTGCGGCTCGGCGACCCCCTCCTCGACGGCGAGGTCAAGCACCGCCTGCAGCTCTGCCAGGTCGACGCCGCGGCCCGCGCCGGGCGCGGGCTCGCGCTTGGCGGCGAGGGCCACGCCCTGCACGGGCGCAGCGGCCGCACCCGGAGGGCTCGCCTCGAGCTTGGTCTCAGCGCAGCCGAGCGACATCTCGAGCAGCGCCGCCGCGTCGGCGTGTACGTCCGCCTTGACGTCTGCATCGGCGCCGTCCGGCGGCGCGGGCGCAAGCGCAGGCGCTGGCGCGGGCGCGGGCGCTGGCGCGGGCGATGCAGCAAGCGCTGCGGACGCCGCGGGCGCCGCCTCGGCGGGAAGCGCGGGAAGCGGCAGCCCGCGCGCCTCGTGGAGGAGACGGCGGAAGCGCCACGCCTTGAGGAGCGACATGAGCTCGGGCTCGACGCGGTACGCCTCTCCGTCGTCGTAGAGCCCGCGCGCGAGCGCGCCGCCGCCCACTCGTGCCCACGCCGTCGAGAGCTTGCCGTCTCCGTCTCCGGCGCCGTCGGCCGCCGGGTCGGCGGCGGGGGTGGTGGCGGAGAGCGCATCGAGGAGCTTCGGCGCCTCCTTCGCGTGCCACTCAAGGCACGCGGCGTGCGCGTCCCGCAGCAGGGCGGCCTCCTCGACGCAGACGCGCAGCTGGTCCGCCTTGCGCAGCAGCTCCGCAACCTCGGACGCGCGCGGCGTCTTCTTGGGCGGCACCTTCTTGACGCGCGCGGAGAAGGGGTACGGCTTCCCCGACTTGCGCGCGCACGCCGGGCACTCAAACTCGTCGTTGGACGCCGCCAACTGCTTGGCCTTGGCGGGCGGCACGCCGACGCAGTGCATGTGGTACCAGACCTCGCACGTGTCGCAGGCGAGCATCAGCCGCTGCAGGTCGTCGGGCTGCCGGCAGACGCAATAGAGGTCGGCCTGGTCGGAGCGTAGCACCGCCGTCAGGTCCGGCAGCTCGATGCCGCAGTCGTCGAACAGGTCGCGCGCCTCGCGGAGCCACGCCTCGCCCTCGCGCGCGCGGGCCCGAAGCTCCTCCATCGCGTCCGAGTGCAAGTTGCCCTTGACGTACTCCTTGAGGAGCTTCTGCACCTCCTCGATGCGCGCGTCGCTCCCCACGAGCCCCCGCGCCGCCTTCTCCCACCGCTGCGCGTCGGAGTAGGCCGCCGCCAAGTAGTCGCGCGCGTCGCTCGCGAGCGGCAGCGCCTCGCCCCTCCGCAGCAGCGCCTCCAGCTCCTCCACCCTCACCCGCTCCGACGAGAGCATCTTCTCGGCCTCCTCCTCCCACGCCTCCGTCTGCGCCACCAGCTCGCCGATCACGCGCAGCTCCGCGCCCGCGCGCCGCATCTCGCCCAGCGAGCGCGGCGACGACTCGTCGCTGCTCTCGTCAGTCGCGCCCTCGCCCTCCGGCGGCGCGGAGCCGCCGGCGCCGCCCGCCGGCGCCCCCTGCGTGCCCGCCGGCGTGTCCGGCTCTCGGCCGCCCCCACGGCGCTGCGACTGGCGCGAGGGCGGCCGCTCCGTGCCGTTGCGCGAGATGCGGCCGTTGGAGGCGGCCGAAGCGAAGGAGGAGGAGGAGGAGGTGGAGCCCTCGCTCAGGTTTGGCGCGGCCGCGTACTGGCACAGGCCGAGCTGGCGCCCTTGCTTGATGAGATCCTGCAGCTCCGCAAGCTGCGGCTTGGCACGCGCGGCGCGCAGCGCGAGTCTCCAGCGGCAGACACGCAGCACCTCGGTGAGCGGGATCGAGACGTTGAGCCCGCTCGCGCGCAGCAGCAGCTCGTCCATTTCGGACGCGACCTTCTCGACGCGCGGGTCGAGCGAACCGGCGTCGGACGAGTCGCTGCCGGCGTCGGCGTCGGCATCCTCGGCGGTGGGGGCGGTGGCGGTGGCGGTGGCGGTGGTGGCGACTGCGGCGTCGGAGGCGGCGTCGGATGCGGAGGCGGTCGGGTCGACGGCGGTGGGTGTGGCGGCGGCGTCGGCGGCGGCGGCGGCGGCATCTGCATCTGCGGCTGGCTCTGGCTTCGTCACCTCCTCGGCGGCCTCGAGCAACGTCTCGGCGCAACGCTCCACGTCGGACGCCTCGCGCACCTGCCTCGCGAGGAGGGGCGCCTCGGGCACGTCGAGCGGCAGCTCGAGGCCGACCGCGAGCATCGCTTCGAGCTCGGAGAGCGCCGGCTTTTGGCTCGCGCCGCGCGTTTGCTTGGCCTGCACCTTGCGCGCGCTGTCCTGCCACGCCTTTGCACGGGCGACCCACTCGCGCAGCTTGCCCAGCTTGGGCAGCTTGAGCTTGGCCGCCTCCACCTACGCTCCCGCACAATATGGGGTGATATCGGCGGACCTCGGGCCGCGCTCGGGCCTACACCCGCCCCCCCGCCTCGGACACCATCGCCGCCGCGTCGCGCAGCGAGGTCCGATCCTCCTCCGCCATCTCGCGCTCGAGCTTGGCCGACCACTCGCGCCCGCGCGCCACCTTTGCGGCGAGCGCCTCGGCCAGGGCGGACACCCGCCCCGTCGGCTGGTGCTCCGCCTGCTCCGAGAGCGCCTCGAGCACCTCGAGGGTCGTCGCCTGGGACGCGTCCGAGACATCTTAGGGGCGTGTTCTGGAGAGCGCCTCGAGCACCTCGATCTTGCGCAAGCCTCGTCGACGGCCGCCTGTGCCTGCTCCGCCCACTCGCTCTCCTTGAGGGACTGCGCGAGCTGCTGCATCTCGGGGAGCGCGAGGCCGAGCCGCCGCCCATCGCCCATCAGCGCCACCAGCTCGGCGGGCTCCCTGCAGCTCGACCCCTCGAGGGCCGCCTTTGCGCTCTCGATCCAGCGGTGGCTCTCTCCGACGCGCGCCTCGAGTACGCCCAACTCGTTGAGCGCCAAATTGAGCTCCTGCTCGCCGCGCGCGTGCAGCCGCTCCATCTGCTGCAGCGCCTACAGGAGGGTTGCGAGGAGGCTCAGGGAAGGGTCGCCTGAGCAGCCGCGCTGTCGGCAGCAGCGCCTCGACGCCGACGCCCGATGTCGCGCCCAGCGCCGCGCCGACCTCCGCCTTCCACGCCGCCGCCTCGCTCAGCCGCGCGCGCACCAGCTCCGTCTCCTCGGCGCGCAGGTGCAGCTCCGCCGCCTCGCGCACCAGCGCCTCTGCCTCCGCCTCGGTCAGCTTGGCAGAGGCCTTGCCGCGCGAGGACGTGCGCCGGAGCAGGTCCGCGTGCACGCGCGCCATCCAGCGCTTGCTCGCGGCGACGCGCGCGCGGAGCGCCGCCACCTCGGGTGCCTGCAGCCGGAGCACCTCCGCCTCGCGCTGCAGCTCCTGCACGCAGGGGGTGGGGGGGGGGGGGGGCGGGGCGGTAAAAGGCGGCCCAAGGGGGGCCTCCTGGAGGGGGGAGGCAAAGGGAGGAAAGGGGCGGGGGGAGGGTAGCGGCAAGGCTGGCCGCAGTGGCGAGACCACCCACGCGAGACGCGCGGAGCTCCTCCGCCTCGACGACTCTCGGCGATCCCGATGAATCTCGGCTACTCTCGATGATCTCGGTACTCGCGGCGCGTCTCTGCCTGCAGCTCGCGAAGCTCCTTCGCCTCCACCAGGCTCGCCTCGGGGGCCCTGAGCCACGCCTCGGCCTGCTCGAGCCGCGTTCGCAGCGCGCGCGCCTCCGCGAGCCGGAGCGGCGGATCCGCGGCGTCCGCCTCGCGCAGCGCGGCGCGCATCTGCGCGAGCGGCTGCTGCGAGGTCAGGACCGCGCCGTGCCTCCGGTGCCACCGCTTGGCGGCGCAGTGCTCGGCGGTGAGAAGCTTCAGGCGGGCGAGCGGCGGCTCGAGCGGCGGCGGGGCGGCGTCGCGGCCCGTGACGCCAAAGAGAGACGCGTCGACGCCTAGCGCGGCGGTGCCGGCCGCGACGAGCTCGCCAACGCGCTCGAGCGAGAGCTCACTCCCCGCGACGGCCGCGTCGAGGTCGCGCACCCAGCTGGCGACGCCGCTTGAGCGGTCGGCCTCCCAACTCGCCTCCGCCTCGGCGAGCAGCCGCGCCATCTCGTCCTGCGGCGCGCGCAGCTGGCCCACCCGCAGCCCGCAGCACGCCTCGGGCAGCTCCACTTCGCAGCTGGGGGCGCCGCGCGGCAGGTGGGCCGGCTCGCCGGCGCCGCCGTGCGCCTCGCTGAGCGCCGCCAGCAGCAAGTCCCCCTCGCGGTGTCCGTCGTTGAAGACGGCATCGCGCTGCTCGGCGGGGAGCGCCGCGATGAGCTTCGCGGCGGCGAGCAGCGCGTACTTTGCCTCCAGCGTCTCGTACCCGCACAGGTGCAGGTGCACCATCAGCCCCTCGTTGTACCGCGCCGCCGACGAAAACTCGCGCCTCACCAGCCGGTGGCCAAAGGCGAGCAAGTCGACGAGCGCGGGGACGGAGACGCAGCCGGGACGCCAGAGCGGCGCGCTCGCGTCCCCGTTGGGAGCGGCGGCGCGCTCGGACGGCGTGAGGAGCGGCGGACACGTGGCCTGGAAGCGGGCGGCGTCGACGCGCGGCTGCCGGTAGCTCTGCCCAAACTGCGCCTGGCCGCGCGGAGGGACGGTCGGCGACGCGGGCGCGCGGAGGGGTAGAGGGGGGGTGGGGTGACAAGGCGCCCCGGCGCGGCCGCACGCGGAGCGCGGCGCGCGGTGCGCGAGGGAGGAGGCTCAAGGGAGGCGCAGGCGCGCGGCGGACGACGGGGCGCGCGGGCTGCTGGTGGCACCTTGGCGTCCGTCTCGCGAGTCAGCGCGGAGAGCTCCTTGTTGACGTTGCGCCGCGTCGACGAGTGCGCCTGCGAGGGCGCAGGAGCGAGCCCTCGGCGTCCCCGGAGCGTGCTCACACCGCAGCCGGCGCGGGCGCCGCAGGGCGCTCACCGGGCAGTGCCACTCTCCCTCAGGCGCGACTTCGAGCGGCGGGTCGAGGCAGTACATGTGGTAGGAGCGGTCACAGCGGTCGCACAGCAGCAGGTCGCCGCCGCCGCCGCACTGCCGACAGAAGTCGTCGTTGGTGTCCTCAGGGTCGGCAGCTGCGGCAGGCGGTGGCAGAGGCTTGGTCAGAGTCAGAGAGCTGCTGCGAGGGAGGGCCGGGAGATGCGCGCCTGCAGGCTCGACCGGCAGCGCAGATGCGGTCGCAGCGCCGCCGCCGCCGCGCGAGCTCGACCACGCGCTGTCTGCAGAGGCAGAGGCCAGGACACGTGAGTGGTGGGCTGCGAGAGCAGTGTGCGCCGCTCTGGCATGCCTGCAACGGCCGCCTCCGCGAAGGCCTCATCGCCTCCGAAGCCACAGTACGCCACTAGTCGCGCTGTGGTCTGTCTCCGCTGCGGAGGCAGCCAGTTGGGGTCGGGGGCAGCAGGCTCGATAGACTCCATATCAGACTCGCCCCCATGGATTTTTTATCGATTTTTTTATGCCCGTCCGGCTTCGCTGATCAGTACTGAGAGGAAGCACTCCCCTCGAGAGGCAGCACACACACTCTCTCTCCGCGCCGTAAAAACACGCAAAGAGCCTGGGCCCTCGGGCGCGCGCGCGCACACACACACTAGACCTATGACACCACGGAAGAGAGAGCTTTCCCACATATCGAGGTTCGAATACTGTCAGCTGTGACCCAGCGGCCCGCCCGTCACCCCATGGTGCAGCCCGACGCGTGCGCCGACCGAAAGTCGTACTGGTGGATCCAGAAGTTGGCACCGAACTTCTCGCCCGACCACACCGGGAGCGCCTGCGGTGGGAGGGCGACCGGCGCGGCCCTGAGTGACGTACACTCAAGATGTGTGTCGGAGCGTCTTGTGCTGTGTGTGTATGTGTCTATGTGTCGCTCCATATGCGCCTCTCCGCCTTGCGTCATCCTCCACCACGCCCGTGTCCAGTCGCTGGCCAGACTGTATCACGCCTCTATCCATCATCTGAGCGCCTCGTGGTGCGTGCGCGGGTCCATCGTGTCGGGCGCGTCGGCGAGCACCTGCTCACGCCGGGGCGGTGTGAATGTGCGCGCTCCAAGCCTCGCTGTGCGCGGAGGTTGTCTCTCAGCTAGATCTCGGTTACATCTCGGCTATATCTCGCCGAGGGCCAGAGGACGGCCTTGCCCCTGGAGGGCATGAAGGTGATCGGCTCGGGCTTGAGGTCGGTGAAGCGGGTCCCGCCGCCGCCGCCCTCGGGCACGTCGTTCAGGTACATGAAGAGCGTGAAGATTCGCACGCCTGCGAGGCAACGGCACACGGCCGCCGTCGACGGAGCGAGAGCGGGGCGGGCGGGCGGGCGGGGGGGGGGGGGGGGGCCCACTTCCCCCAGTGGATAACGAGGAAGGCGGCGGATTTGGGAAGGCGGGTGGTGGGAGGGCGGCCCTTCCGCAGGGGTGCGTGCTTTGCTTCGGCAGGCGTGCTTTCCGCCTTGGACCCGGGGGCGGTCTCCCTCCATGTAATCCGAGGGGCGCTTGTAAAAAGGGCACAACTTGTCGCCCTCTGCGGGGCACCCGTTTTAATACACGAGCTGCGCAAACTCCCCTGGGCGGGGGGGGGCCCCGGGGAAGGGCCGGGCCGGTTTCCGCTCCCTGGGGGGGGGCCCCAACTTCAACGGGGCCTTTTTTGACCGGGGTCCGGCGGGAAGCGGGCACGTCGGTGGCGACTGGCCTCCTCTCGCGGCAATCTCGCGGTCATCTCGATCTCGCGGCAATCTCGCGACCATCTCGATCTCGCGGCCATCTCGCGGCGGCCAGTCTCGGTGCGGGCGCGCCGTTTGCGACCGGCGTGCGCGTGACATCGCTCACTCTCTCCTGCACCGCCTGGACGAGCGGGTCGGAGAGGCAGTCCCGCTCCTGGCACCAGGTGTGCCTCGAGGTGCGGATCTCCGTCTTGACGTCGGTCATCTTGCCGTCCTAACCTCGGGTAAGCTCGGGTACTCTCGGGCAATCTCCGCCTCGCCGCCGGTCACCTCGCCTCCTCTCGTCGGGGGGGCGTGGCGTGCACGCGTCGTGGACGTGACGCCGCGCCTCTGCTCTCATCTCCTCTGCTCTCATCTCCTCTGCTCTCCTCTCCCGGCCCCTCTCTGCGAACCTTGTCGAAGCCGACGCCGCGCGACTCGGCGTACTTTCCACGCCCGTGCGCGACGAAGGTGTCCGCCTGAGGTCAGGTCAGGCAGACTCTCTCCACGCACACGAGGGCGGTGGGCAGGGGCCGGGGCAGCCCTCGCGACTCCACGTCGAGAGACAGGAGCCCCACGGCTGTGCGTGTGTGTGTGTGTGTGTGTGTGTGTGTGGTGTGTGTGGTGTGTGTGTGTGGTGTGTGGTGTGTGGTGTGTGTGTGTGTGTGTGTGTGGTGTGTGTGTGTGTGTGTGTGTGTGTGTGTGTGTGTGTGTGTGTGTGTGTGTGTGTGTGTGTGTGTGTGCGTGTGTGTGTGTGTTGTGTTGTGTTGTGTGTGTGTTGTGTTGTGTGTGTGTGTGTGTGTGCGTGAGTGCGTGTGTGCCTCGGCGTCGGAGAGGAAGGAGTGGAAGAGCAGCACCGGCGGGTCGGCCGACACGAGCTCGGGCTGCAGGTGGCCTGGAGAGGCGGGAGAGAGGCGGAGCTGCTCGGGGAGGACGGTACCCGCGCGGGCGAGAGAGGGGAAGAAAGGGAGGGAGGGGCGGAGGGGGAGAGAGGGAGGGAGAGGGAGGGGAGACTCGCCGAAGTCCGCCAGGATCCGCTGGAAGGTCTCGTTCATAGCGCCGGGCGCCTGTCAGCAGAGTCCGCTCTCGCCGAACCGCGATCTCGCGGCTTGCGGTCGCCCCTCTCGCTCCGGCCGCCAGCGCTGGCTCTGCCCCGGCTGGCCGTGGGCACCGCGCCCAATACTCAGACCGCGCCGCCTGCGCACGCACGGGAGAGAGAGACACAGAGCTTAGAGCTTAGACCTTGGCACGGCCCTGGCGACGCCTTATCCCCCACATGCGCATCTCGCGCCCTCTCGCGCCCTCTCGCGCCCTCTCGGACCTGGAGCCGCTCCTCCGCCGCCGCCCGCTCCTCGGGCGAGCACGAGGCCGCGCAGTTCGCCAGCCTACGCCACGAGCACACAAGAGGGCTCGGGGCGGGAGGAGGGCCTCTTGCCGTGTACCTTAAAGGTACTCCCAGCATCGCGTGAATCATGCGCGGCTTGCTATGCGTGTCCTCTCGACGTGCCGGTATACACGGGTCCGTGCTCCGCATCTAGTCGCGAGCATGAACGGCTTGTTGTTCTCGCACTCGCCCGAGGTTGCCCACGCGAGGCAGTCGGAAGGCGTCTTCCAGGTGTCCACCTGCGGGAAGGCTCCGAGAAGCTTCGCGGAAGGTTCGCCCGCCAGGCGCCGCCGGCTCTACGCGGCTCCATGCGGTCCATGGCGCAGTCCGGGGCAAGGAGGAGCGCCCGGCTGTGGCGTGGTGTGAGTGGTGTGAGTGGTGTGTGTGGTGGGGTGCCCTCGCGCCTTTCCAGACGCGAGACCTCTCGCAGCCTTGCCAGACTTCAGTGCGGCGGCGGTGTGGGCGCAGGAGGTCTTGCACTGCTGCTCCATGAAGGAGGGGTTGGAGGCGCATTCGCCCGCCGCCGCCCAGTAGCCGCAGTGCTCGTGCACGTCCTCGCCCTCCTTCCCCAGCTGCTGCTGCTGCTGCTCGGCCGATGCGACGACAGACTCGTCGTCGCATGGCTCGGTCGGCCGCTCCCACGTCGACTCGCGCGTCGCGAGCTTGTAGTAGTACGGCTTGCCGCTCGACGGGTCCATCGCCGATCCCCACCCGCGCGGCAGCTCCGCCGACGATGCCGATGCAGCCGCCGATGCAGCCGACTCAACTGCCGAGGTGACATTCTGCTGATGCAGGGTCGCGTGAGGCGGCGCCCCCTGCGGCCAACCGACGTACGCGACACCGGCAGCGAGAAGCGCAATCATCGCCGGCGCGACCAGCCAGACCGCCGGCTTGGAACCGCCACTGCTGCGTAAGACCTTTGGGTTTGGCGGCGGCGGGTCCCGAGGCTTCGCCTTACCGTTATCTTTGGACGCATTTTTCTTGCCCATCGCGCTTGCCCGGGCTTTCCAAGCGCCTTCCCAAAGCGCGCGGCTCTTCGAACCGCCCTGCGTGCGAGCTTGGAAAGGTGTGTGTGGTGTACAGACACCTTTGCGCCGCCAAAGGCACTGGGAGAAAAAGAAAAGGGGCGAGCGACACAGGTACACCACGGGAGCCGCCTAAGCGACTCCTGCGAGGACGGCGAGGCAGAAAAAGATTTCCTAGACTCCCTCATTCGCTGTGGACATCCCATCTCCTCCTCTCTTTCCCACCTATAGGTAGGCGGGGCGGTGGGGCGGCGGGCGCGGGGTTGCTTCGGGGTGCGGTGCGGTGTGTGTGTGTGTGTGCGGCGACATGTGTGAGTCCCTTCTTGTTTTCATATTAACAACGAAGGCTAGCTCATGATCTGAAAAAAGAAGGTTACCGCCATCTTTGACGCCTATCTCTCACAGTACCACTGGCACGACAAGGGCGTGGACTGGCGCACACCAGCACACACATCGGCACGCGTGAAAAGAATTTCTCGCTCGGCACGGTTTTCTTCCTTTCCTTCACAGCCTTGTTATTGATAAGAAAATACCTCCTATGGCGCTGTGCGCTGGTCTGTGAGAGGTTGAGGTGCGAGCCCTGGAGGCCCTGGGGATGGGGGGAGACTACCCGCGGGCCTAGAAGGCCCGCCCGCGCGCAGGGGGGTGGGACATTGAGACCGGTCATGAATGAGTGCGCGACACGCATGTTGCGAGCAGCGTTGTTGATGTTCTGCGCGTCGCCACAGACGGCGGCGCGCGAGAGCTGTTGCGAGTGGTGCTGGGCGAAGCCCTGGGCGCTGCCGGAGGCTGTGCCGTAGTCGGTGCGGTCGACGGCGCTCGGGCTGCCGACCTCTTTGGCGAAGTTGTGGATGATTCTCTTGGTTGGCGGCGCGATGCCGCCCTGGCTTTCGACGAGACAAATCTTGACGATTCCGTTCTTGACATGGAGAATGACATGGAGCGCGTCGTAGTACTGTCCCTTGTGCTCTTTGACCCAGCCTTTGCCGGTCGCATGGACGAGCGGGCCCTGTGACTTGTGGCCGCGCTCTTTGCACCCAAGAACCTTGAGCAAGGTTTGGTAAATAAATAAATAAAAACGGTCATGACAAAATCCCGAGTGCCTACCGCACGCACGCGCCGCGACGCGGCGCGTGCGGTAGGCTTTGTTTGAAGTCAAAAGTCGAATCAGAGCGCCGTCGGCGCTGTCCCTCGTTTTCCTCCCACGGACCGCCCGTCCGGCACCGCTCCGGGACGCACGCCGGCGAAGCACCATCAAGCTGCTGTACGGCCCCGGCATCGCCTTCCCAGGCTTAGCTAGACTGAGAGATATTGTGCACATGGTTGATCTCTACAATATATACACTGACACTGAACCTCCCAGAGCTCGTCCCGGTCCGTCACGGCCATCCTTGGCCTCCGGAGGGCCCCCGGCCGCGGGCGGCGCGGTGCGGCGGCGTCACAAATCCGACCACAGAGCACCGGGACGCGGTCGGGGGTCTGAGGCCCAGTTAGGCGTATGCATGAGCTGTGTAGAGATTCGCTGCCGTCCCTCTTAAACAACTCTAACACTCACACGTAATTTGGGGCCTCTCTCCCTCTTTTGATCGAAGAAACCCGAACGGAGCGCGCCTGGCCGCATCTCTTTGATTTGCTGTGTGAGTGTTGAGGTGATGCGAGCGCGCGTGCGCGCGGCGCGCGTGCCGTTTTGGGTCTCTTTTGTACCAGTGATGAAATATAAACCGACTTACCACGCGCGCGCACGCGCGCGCCGCGCTCCTCGACTCTCTCGCACCCGCCCCGAGCCACGCCCCTCACGAGATAGGCGGCTGCGACCCTGAGAGTGCGCAGCGGTGCCACTGGCGTGCTCACCACACCCATCCATCATGCCTGCATCATTCCTGCACGTACTGCCCGGTCTGGTCGGGGCGTGGGGCGAGATCTGGCATGGCGGCGCGCTTGAACTGAGCGCCTTCGATCGTCTCGCGGTGACTGCTCGCAGGCCGGGCGGCCAGAAACTGTGCCGCTCAGCCATCCGCCGAAGCGAGCGCGCCGGCGGCGGTCCGCCGCCGGCGCGCTCGTCTCAGTGTCTTCAAACCCGCCGCCGGTGGGGAGCTCCGCTTGCGGCCAGCCTCGCTGTGCGGCCAGCCTCGCTGTCCGTGAATGGTCCGTGAATCAAGCACTCTCTACCCAACGAGGGCGCGAGATAGGATTTTCGCGTCAGTGGCGGCCAAGACAGAAACAGCGTGCTACTGTCTTGAGTGCTGGAGGCGCCCCTGATGCCACTGGTCTCAATCCGAGCCGGCGGCGCCTTCGTCCGGGCCCACGGCCGGCACGCCGTCAAATTTTCTCGCCGATCCCGCGCGCTCGGCCGCCACCGCGGCGCCTCCGAGAGCGCCGTTTCGACACGCTGCAGCCGCGGGCCGCGGCACCTCGACACACCGCCTCTCGCGCCGCCTTGAGGTGCTCCGATCGTGCACGCGGGTCGGCTCGGCACGGTGCGTGCAAATTATTGCATGTATTCGCACTCGCTGCGCCACGTATCTGCCTCTGACGGCCCGATACGCCACCCGAAGCGCCACCGGTCCACACACGCGGGGCTGCGCGACTCTCTCGCGGCCCACCGCCCTCCCACACGCCGTTCGACCTCCACACAGGCGCTCGCTCGAGCCTCGCCGTCCGGGCGGTCCTGCGCGTCCAGATCTCGGCGACCATGACCCGCCACGCGCCAGCTCTGCACCTCTCCCGCGCGCGCCCGGCTGCTGGCATGGCGAGGCGGGCGAGGCTGGCGCGCTGCGACCGGTGGAGCGCCGCGCGGGCAGCGCACCAGCCTCGCACGCACCTCTCCACTGCGCCGCGTGCGCCGAGTTGCGTCAAGACGCAGTCAGCGGCCTTGACGGGTGAGTTCATCACATAGCTCGCGGTCTGAGCGAGGCTCTTGGTGCGGCGGCAGCGTAGTGTGTGTGTGCGGAAGCAGCGCTCCTCGAGCCAAGGCTCGATGGCGGAAGAGCGGTAGTGCGCAAGGCGAAGGGACGACCGCAGACTTCACACCCCGTCTGGGGGGGCGACCCCCCCATCTTTGTTTACCGATGCGTCCTAGAATGCAAAAACGCATTCTAGGACGCACTTTTCATCTCAAAGATACCATGGTC
>NW_005202428.1:2087498-2112650 GCF_000372725.1 Emiliania huxleyi CCMP1516 | reverse complement strand
GCGGGTAGTAGGCTGACGAGCCTGTCTATACTCAAGGTGAGAGAGCGCGGCCCGGCCTGCTCGATTGGGGAGAAGACGTGGGCGAGCGTCCCTACTTGCGCCTCCCCCAGTGCGACGCGCGGGGGAGGCAGTCCCGTGACTGGCATTGCGCGCCGCGTGCGCCTGTTCTTCGGAAACGTGGACACGTGCGCTCGCGTTTTGTGAGAAGACGAAAAAAGAAACACACCCACAGCGACCTCCGACGCGGGGCGGCGGACCGGGAGCCCGAGATTGTCCGTATCCATGTCCATGTGACGCGGGTCGCGGCGCGTCGCCTCTCGTCACAGTCTCAACACGCGATCTCGACCTGGGGTGTGTTGAGCCAGCGATCAGCACCACAAGCCACCACAAGCCACACCGTGACTACCCTGTGACCACATGTTGAGCCTCGCAGCACACTGCCAGCGGCGCACGCGGCGCAGTGGAGAGGTGCGTGCGAGGCTGGTGCGCTGCCCGCGCGGCGCTCCACCAGTCGCAGCGCGCCAGCCTCGCCCGCCACGCCATGCCAGCAGCCGGGCGCGCGCGGGAGAGGTGCAGAGCTGGCGCGTGGCGGGTCATGGTCGCCGAGATCTGGACGCGCAGGACCGCCCGGACGGCGAGGCTCGAGCGAGCGCCTGTGTGGAGGTCGAACGGCGTGTGGGAGGGCGGTGGGCCGCGAGAGAGTCGCGCAGCCCCGCGTGTGTGGACCGGTGGCGCTTCGGGTGGCGTATCGGGCCGTCAGAGGCAGATACGTGGCGCAGCGAGTGCGAATACATGCAATAATTTGCACGCACCGTGCCGAGCCGACCCGCGTGCACGATCGGAGCACCTCAAGGCGGCGCGAGAGGCGGTGTGTCGAGGTGCCGCGGCCCGCGGCTGCAGCGTGTCGAAACGGCGCTCTCGGAGGCGCCGCGGTGGCGGCCGAGCGCGCGGGATCGGCGAGAAAATTTGACGGCGTGCCGGCCGTGGGCCCGGACGAAGGTCCTGGCTCGAAAACGCGAGCAGAGGCCGCCGTGTGGGGCCACGGCGAGCCTCGGCGAGAAAGGTCAGCACCCTATCTCACGCCATCGGTTGGCTAGTCACGGACGGAGGAGTGGAAACACCCAATCTCTACACCCCTTATTGCCCATCCAGGGCCATCACCTGGACCTATCAACAGGCGCCTGCGGCGCCGTGCTCAGGAGCTGCTGCTCCAACCTGTTCAGACTTTGGTACGGCACAGTATGGGCCTCGCGCTGCCGACAGAATCTCTGTCCTCCCTTGCCGCCGCCGCCGCCATTTGCACGCTCGCTGCTCTGGCGGTGGGCACGGCGCTCGCCACACGCGGCTTGCGGGCGGAGGCAATCGAGCAGGACGTTGCGAGAGTGCGTGCGGCACGCATGAGGGCGCAAGCAAAGTCTCACGCCGCGCTCGCGTCCGCCGTACTCGCTGGCCGGGCGGCGGAAGAGCAGAAGGCTCGCGCGACAGAAGCTCGGACAGCAGCGATGGCGTCGCTCGCCTCGGACGCCAGCACCTGCACCGTGAGCACCACTGGGCCGATCGAGCTGCCGCCCGAGCTGTGGCTGGCGGTGGCAAGCTACCTTGACGCGCGGTCGCTTGTGCGGTTTGCCCAGGCCTGCCGATGCCTCCGCGCGTGCGCCTCCACGCCGAGCTTGTGGGAGACGCTGCTCGAGCGGCTCGGCGTGACGGTCGAGGGCTGCGGGCCAACAGCGGAGGCCAGAGAGGGAGCCTTGCCATCCGCGCCGGCGGTGGGGCCGCGGCTGCTCTTTTCGCGCGCACGCGCCGCGATTGCCAAGAACGAGGGCTTCTACCGCTCCTTCCGCGAGCGAGACCACCTTGCGATGGCGTCGCTCTGGCTCTCGGACGCGCGGCCCTGGCCGGAGCGCGAGCAGATCTCGCAGTTCTTCCCCGCTGGCTTGCTGCGCGACTACCCGGATCTGTGCGTGCGGCAGCAGGACGGGCAGGCCGACGACCTCTCTTCTTCCCACGGAGCGGCTGGCGGGATGGCCTGCAGAGCCTCACGCCGTCCGGCTGCGAGCAGGTGCTCCTGCGCCCGTATTGCAGACACCCGGGCTCGCCGCCGCTGCTCGGCTGGCAGGCCATCAACGACAGCTGGGCGCGGGGCTTCGGCAGCGGGCACGATCGCTTGAAGCACGTCCAGGATGCAGCGACGCAAGCCCCATAGGTGCAAATTTTCTCGGCGGGCGCGCTCGAGATCTGGCCCGAGGTGCGGCGCATCACAATCTCGCCGTGCGGCCGGCTCGTCCGCTTCGCGCTCAGGGAGCGCATCCTATCGTCGCGCGGCATCCGCACGCCCGGCCCCGGCATCGCGAGCAGGAACGATTTTGTGCTCCCGCAGGCGGGCGAGGGCGACGAGTGGCCCGGGTGGAGCATCGTCGTTCACGACGCCCACCCGACAGCGGCTCAAGAAGCTCCAAACGGAGAACTTCTGGGAGACGCTTCCTGAGCAGCATACCCTGCCCACTCAAAGTTGAACGCCGCGGTGGAGCACTTGGAAGGCGTTTGTTTTGCCCATCCGTTGACGAATTTCTTTTTTGCCACAACACTGGGTGGGCACGGGACTGCCAACTAGCGCGTACTCTGCCACTGGCACCGGGACACGCGAGGGAGTTTTGTCCACTGAGAGAGATGGAGGGAGGGAGGGAGGGAGGGAGGGAGAGAGAGAGAGAGAGAGAGAGAGAGAGAGAGAGAGAGAGAGTGACAGACAGACAGACAGACGGAGACCCCCTAATCAAACTCACTCACAGCGAAGAGGCGATTCGGAGGAGCAAGTAAGGACGAGTGAAGGAACGATTCACGCTTTGGTGAAGGAACGAACTCAAATGGCGGCGCGCGTCCCCACTTTACTTGCGAGGACTGCGACCTGGAACCCACTTCCTTCACTCACACCCTCGTCGCCCAAAACAGAAGGACCACACACACAGAAGTCTGTCACGGACTTCATTGGCGAAGGGCACAGTACGACTCCATTGCGTGGACAGATGGGAACATCGGAAAGACCGCGCCGTTCGATCCCCGGAAATCCATCGCTTGGACGCGAGGCACTCTCAGCAAGAGCTACGCGAGGCTGGGAATGCCGGCTTCAAGGGCACCACCTACACGTTCACGAACGTCGACCTGTCGAAGCTTCCTCCAGGGTCGATGGGGACCTACTACCTGGTCAACCTGCCTGGGAATGGCGCTGAGGGCATGACGGCCACAGCCTCCAATTAGCACGGAAGCTTCAAGGCGTACGCCGACGCACAGGGATGCGCAGGGTGGTCCGGAAAGCAGGGGAGGCGGGGCAAGTGTGCGCGCAGGATTCGGGTCAGAAGCATGGCGACAACAACATCGCCGGTGAGATGGACCTCTTCGAGGCCAACATGTACGGCTTATCGACCACGTCGCATGGGTGTCAATACGAGGAGCCGAACTTCACCGCGACGATCACCGGTGGCACCACGACGTGCAACTGGGGCGGCAACGTTCTCGGAGTGCACGCGTCCACTCCCACGCCGGGGCGCCCCACGTGAACTTCGTTCCGGCAAGTGCCCCAGGGACCTCCTGCGCAGGAATGCCCGGCCCCGACAGCCGAGCGATCAGTAGCTCTCTCTACGGCCCCAACGCGGCGTGCGACGTCAACACACTCCTTCCGATCGACTCGATCGAGGTTGCCATCAGTGCGGACGGCGCAAGACGACGACGATCAAGCAGGGCGCAAATACGCTGAGCGGCACACAGGTCACGACGCCCGACATGCAGGCGCAGGCTGACCTGCCGTGGACTGTTGTTGGCACCAGCTGGGGCGGCACAACGGACTGGCGGGCCGGCATCGCGAGCCCTTCTGGCACCAACAAAGCGCTGTGCGATGCCCAGTAGCAGTACTCGAACAAGATGGGGAGCTGCAACTTCGGTGGCGTCGTGGGGCCGGCGTTCACCCCACGTCCTTGTACTGCAACGGGCTGGGCCCTGACATCACTGCAGACTGCCCGAACGATCCGTCCATTTGCCGCGTTAAGTGCGGAGGCGTCTGGGCGCCAAGCGCCCCTCGCTGCGTCGCAAGCAAGGACGTGAACCTGGCACTCGGAGGCATCAGCATGGACGTGGGGTCTCCGCAATAGAGCTCCCCCGAGAGCCCGAGACCGACGACATTCGAGGGGCCGATCGACGCAGAGAGAGTGTGTGTGTGGGGGGGGGTTCCTTCCCTTTGGGGGGGGGGGGGGGAGGACCGTCCCTTCCAGCGGGCATTCTCCGTGGCCCGGGTGGAGCATCGTCATTCACGACGCCCACCCGACACCGGCTCAAGAAGCTCCAAACGGAGAACTTCTGGGAGACGCTTCCTGAGCAGCATAGTCACCCTGCCCACTCAAAGTTGAACGCCGCGGTGGAGCACTTGGAAGGCGCGTTTGTTTTGCCGATCTCTGGACTTGGAGCATCGGAGTGCAGTCATTAGCCGCACATCCATTGAATGAAATCGAAATTCTTTTTTTGCCACAACACTGTGACCTGTGTGTGCACGTCTCACCGCGTACCGCGAACACTCGATTCGCCGAGAGATAAGACATTATTTAATGATTGACCCATTATGATGCCTGAAGTTAAACCTTGATGAGACACACACGCGACACACGGCCTCGATCGACGACAGAGATCAGAGTGGGGGTTTCCTCTGGTGGTGGTGGTGGGTGGGGGGGGCACCGTCCCTTCCAGCGGCCATTCTCCGACCGTCGTCATCGGGCGTTGTAACGAACGTGTTTGCCTTCAATCGAGTTTGCCGATAGCCTTGCCGACGAGCCGACCGTGTCAGCGCCAGGTCCATGATGCCGAATCGATCCCCGCCTGGCGTCGCCCCTGGTGCTGCATGTTGCTGTGTCGCATCGTGCACGGAGACGGGCACAGTTATTGTGGCGGAGAGCCCCGAGGGCTCACTCACTCAAGTTGTGAGCTCTCTCACAGCAACCCGCTGCCAGCACGCTACGCGTTCCTACGGAGTGCCATTCAAGGTGTTTTCTCCTTCGCCGTTGAGGCCGCGCAGCCCCTCACCACCAGTGATGGACTCACCGTGCAGCAGCCGTCTCCTCTGCGGTGGCGACCCGCCCCGCGGCGGCCTTGGAGCAGGCCACGAGGACCTTCACGAGGCCGCACCTCAGCGCCGGACAATTTCTGCCCTCGAGATGGACGCGCCGGACCCCGTTTCGATGGACGAGCCGCAGCTCGACGATTTTCTCACTGAGATTCACCTCTCGCTTTCCGACGGCGTCGAGCGGCTGCCACTGAAGCTCACCGGCGCCTCGAGCGGCAAGGACGCGGCATTGCACGCCCTCGCTCCATCGATCATGGGCGCAACGGCTTTTCCGGAAGTGGAAGGGCATGGTGGCGGATGCCTCGACCACGGCATCCCCGGGCTTCAAATAAACCCCACCGCATGGCACAGCTATGCCAGACCGGAAATGGCGGTCCGGAGGAGGCACGACCACACAGAGGTCAACCTCGAGCGTTCCCTCAAGTGCACGCTGCGAGGCCTGGAAGCGGGCAGCCGGGTGGAGGCGCGGGTCGAGTTCGTCGAAGGAGATCGTTGCAGCGGCGGCAAAGACCTGGCCGGCGGCCTCGTCGACGGGTCAAACGCGCCGCTGCAGCACCTCGCCGCCGACGAGCAGGGCAGCGCGTCGTTTGACCTCCGCTTCTCGCGCCGGGTGTTCCACGGCAAGTCGGGGAACCTGCGCCGGCTGGTGAAGCTCTGCTTTGAAGCGCAGGGCGAGCGGGGTACGAAGCGCAAGGTCGTGTCGTCGCACCCGTTCAAGGTTCTCTCCAAGTTTCACGACGCGTCGCCGCCGGGGGCGCGCCGCGTCGTGAGCCGGCCGTCCCGCGGGCGGTAGAGGCCAGTGACAAGAAAGGGAGAACGAACACAGGCGCACCAGGGAGGGACGGGGCGGGGAGCTGCTCCTTTTTGCCCATCTCCTACCGTCGGGTCTCTATTTTAAGACCAAGTAAACAGCAATAGATCCGGCCCTCAAGCGGCCTAATCGATACCCGGCCCTCACGGAATCGGTCCCTCGTTGTACAGCAATCGATCCTTCACACACACACACACACTGCCCGCCCTGCCAAACCTGCCGAGAATCGGTCCCCCCAGGTCGACTGTGGCGCGAAGCTGATGTCGCCCGCCCTCGGCGCGCCGGTCGCGCAGCGGTGGCAGACCACCCTCCGGTTCGAGGGGCGCCTGGGGGTGAGCGGGCTGCCTCCGCCAGAGTTTGGCTCGCCCACCGGCGGGCTGCCTCCGCTCGTCACCCTGCCACGGGTCGCAAGCCCTCTGCCCCCCCCCCCCCCCCCGCCCCCACCGGGTGCCAGCAATTGGTCCCTTGGCAAGCGCGAATCGGTCCCCCTGGCTCCAGGAACTGATCCGGCACTACACCCGGATCTATTGCTGTTTACTTGGTCTTAAAATAGAGACCCGACGGTAGTAGAGGTGTCCGTTTTATTTATTGAACGACAGAGAGCAGCAACGGAAAGAAAAGGCAGAAGATGCATGCATGGGAGGGGCGGGGCAACGGCGCAGCGAGTAGCAAAACAGACTGATGGTGGATTCGGGCACCCAGCTTTCTTTCCCGACATATTATCGGACTCGCCGCCATCGTCGCGCGGCGCATGATAATCACCTCGCTGCTGGCGGCGGTGGCCGTCGCTATCTCTCGCGCGCCACCTCCGAGGCTCTCCGAGACTGCTGCTGCTGCACCGCGCTACGCCATTGGCGTCGACGTGGGAACTGGCTCGGCCCGTGCGGGCGTCGTCGACGTCCGGGACGGCACGCTCCTCGGCGTCCACAAGCAGGACATAACCATGTGGAACCCGCTGCCGGAGCACTACGAGCAGTCGTCCGAGGATATTTGGGCCGCCGTGTGCAACTGCGTCCGTGGCGCGCTCTCCGCCGCCGGCGCCACCGCCGACGAGGTGTGCGGCGTCGCATTTGACGCCACGTGCTCCCTCGTGCTGCTCGACTCGGAGGGTGCGCCGGTGGGCATCGACCCAACGGTGCCCGACGAGGCGCGGCGCAACGTGATCGTGTGGATGGACCACCGCAGCGAGGAGCAGGCCGCCCGCATCAACCGCGGCGGCCACGCGAGGCTAGCGAACGTGGGCGGCGCAGTATCGCCGGAGATGGAGGTGCCAAAGCTACTCTGGCTGCGGGACGAGATGCCGCACGCCTTCCACGCGGCGGCGACCGCCGAGGGGGGCGGCAAGGCGCTTGACCTCGCCGACTTCCTCGCCTACGCCGCCACCGACGGCTCGCAGCACGCCCGCTCCCTCTGCACGGTTGTATGCAAGTGGAACTACGACGCTTCGCCAGCCGGCGGCGGTGCGAGGGCCCGAGAGGGCCCGAGAGAGCACCCTATCGGCGGCGGTGAGAGACTTCGCTAGGACCAGAGGTGGCCCGAGCCCCTCTCTGCGCCACAGGATGGGACCGCAGCTTCTTCGAGTCGGTCGGGTTCGGCGAGGGCGGCCTGGCCGAGGCTGCTCTCCCCTGCTCGCCGTCTCTAAGCCCTCTCCGAGCCGTCCTCTAGGCGAGGGAGACCTGCCCGAGGCGGCCATCGGGAAGGATGTCCTGCCGCCTGGCGCCGCCCTCGGCGGCGGCGTCGGCCCCTCTGCAGCGGAGGCGCTCGGCCTCCGGCCAGGCACGCCGGTCGGGGTGGGCATGATCGACGCGCACGCGGGCGGGGTGGGCAGCCTCGGCGCCGCGTTGCCGCGGGAGGCGGGAGGCGGCGAGGGAGGTGGCGACGAGGAGGCGGGGGCTCGAGTCGCGGCTCTTCGCTGGACCCGCTCGGACCCTTCTCGGAACCGTCCTGTAGGGCGGGCTCGAGGCGCGGCTCGGCCTCATCGCAGGCGCGTCCGCCGCCGACGCCGCCGGGGCGCCCTTGGCTGTGATGAGCGCCTGTTGACGCGTCGAGTTGTTGGTTCGCTGCAGGCGGCTCCCCCCGCCACACGGCCTCCTGTGGCGACTGCATGGAGGACGGGTCCCCCTCTCGGCGGATAGGCACCTCTACGTGCCACATGGCCTCCTCGCACGAGCCCGTCTTCGTGCGCGGCGTGTGGGGCCCCTATTACGGCGCCATGTTCCCGTCCTTCAACTTGAATGAGGGCGGCCAGTCCGCCGCCGGCGCATTCCTCGACTTCGTCATCGCGTCGCACCCCGCCGGCGCCGCCGCGATCGCCGCTGCCGACGCCGCCGGCGAGCCCGTCGCCGCCCGCCTCAACAGGCGCCGCGGGGTAGGCGGCTGCGACTGCTGGCGGAGGGGTGGAGGGGGAGGGGGCTTTGTGGCCGACGCCCCCAGTCTCGCCACTCTCTCTCACCGCGCGGCTCCTCTCGGCGCGTGCAGGCGACTCGACGAGCTCGCGGCTGCGCGGCGTGTGCCTCTTCCGACCCTCGCCTCGGACGTGCACGTGACGCCTCCCCCGCCGCGCAGCGCCGCCCCGCCGAGGGGGGGGGGGGGGGGTGCGCGAGAGGAGCGGTGGGTTGGCGTTAGGTGACCCCCGACGTCAACGGCAACCGCTCGCCTCTCGCCGACCCGGCGATGCGCGCGCCGCATCTCGCCCTCCGCAGTCGGCCTGTGCCTGCTCCTGCCTCTGACCCCGTACCTCCGTGAGCTCACAGGCGCGCCGGTGTGGTCGGGGTGGGGCTCGCTTCCGGCGAGGACGAGCTCGCCGTAGTCTACCTCGCCGCCGTCCAGTCGCTCGCCTACCAGACGCGCCAGATTGTCGAGGCGATGCAGGCGGCGGGGCACCCGACGATCGGGCGAGTCTTCGTGCGGCCCTAGACGCGAAAGACGTCTCCTCCTCGCCCGGCTGCATCCGCAGCCCGCGTACGCCCGCGGGAGACGACCCCGTCCGTTCCGGTTCTGGTTCCGGTGCTCACAGCCTCGGCCGTGCGCGTCCCTGCGCCAGGTCTGCGGCGGCCTGAGCAAGAACCCGCTCTACGTGTCCTCGCACGCCGACGCGCTGCGACTGCCGCTCCACATCCCGACCAATGACGAGGCGGTGCTGCTCGGCGCGGCCGTCCTCGCCGCCACCGCCGGAGGCGCGCACGCGTCGGTCAGCGAGGCGGCGGCGGCGATGACGTCGGTCGGGCGGACGGTGCGGCCGGCGGAGGAGGGGGAGGTGGCCGCCTACCACGCTCGCAAGTACGCCGTCTTCCTCAAGATGACGGAGGACCAGCGCGAGTACCGCGAGATGATGGCGTCGTGAAGGAGGCAGGGCACAGGCGCGGCAGCCGGCACGGTGGGGGTGAGTGAGGGGGGCCCGGGTGACGATTCCACAAGCACATCCTATACGTAGCGATCCGCGTATTCTCCACGAGCAGATTCCTACACCCACCAAAGAGCACCGAGCACTTTGTGTAGTTGCAGTAAAGAGAAAGAAAGCTCTGGGGGGGCGCGGGGGCCCTTGAGGGTATCCATGCGGGGGGGCGATGGGGTCCCATGGCCCGCCGCAGGCGCCGATTTTTTTTCGGATTTTTTCTTTTTTTTGCGCAAATTTTCACTTGTTTTCATGGGAACTCGGCGTTACTTGCGGCCATGCTATCACGCCTTGCGACAGCCTGTCGGCGCTGCTGACCGTGCCATGCTGCACAATTCATCACCTGCATAGCTCGCGGCCTTAGTATCAAGCATTCAGTGACGACCTGATCGTACGGCCAGTAGGAAGGTGTCCTTCCAGCTGCGTGCACGCTTCTGACGCAATGCGCGTCACAAACTGCCTCAGATTGGCTGCTGGCACTCTCGAGGCTATGCCTACACAGCCTCGCGCGCATGGGCAGTCAAGAGGGACCACGAACCTTCTCAGGACAGCACCAGTGCCTCTCTCTTGGACCGGCAAACGTGGTGGTCTCGTGTTACCAATGTGGGACCGGTGCGGCATCGCGCCATCGACAGCTCTGAACTGCGCCTCACCACTGACCGGGAAGGCCGCCAAGTGGGCCAGCACCGGTCGCACATTGTGGCAGCAGTCAGCAGCGCATGTCTGATAGCTAGAGCAGCAGCGTCAGGGTCTCGCAGGGTCGGATCGTGTCAAGCCTCTCGCCCGGCCGGCCGCGTGCAGACGTCGGCCTGTCTGCTGTCTGGAGTGATCTGTCGGCGGTCAGTACGACCGATCAGGTCGGAGTTTTCTGATGGTTGGAGGGTCTGTCTGTATGTACTCCTCGAGATCTCTCCAAATCTGCCCTCTAATCAACCGTAATCATTCGGGAAGTCGGTGCTAACGGAGACTAACGGAGCCGGAGCCCCGTTTCCGCACTGCTGCACGGCGCACGGTGCCTCCGGGGGGCCCCGCGCCCCCCCAGAGAAAGAAAGGCTCCCCGAAAGAAAACACACAAAGGCCTAGGGAGGGAATGGGGCAGGAAGTTCACCCGCCCCCCGGCCACACTCGCACTCTCACCCAGAGCGGCCGCACTACATTGCTCGGTACCCCCCCTCCACATCTAAAGTCATCCCTGCTGCTGGGGGGGGGGGGGGGGTCTGGACCCCCAGCAGCACAGTGCGCGTCTTCCCAGCTTCGCTGAGGGCCGTGATTTTATGGCCGCCTGGGACACGCTTCCTCCTGGTGAAGGCGCGCGACCACGCCGGCAGCTCGAGCGGCGCGGACGACGACGACGCCTGCTGCTGCGCGTGCTCCTGCCAGGTGCTGCCCAGCTCGTCCTTCCGCTCGCGGTAGGCCGGGCTGGCTTGGATCTCGAGGACGTACGTGTCGACCTGCGGCGCGACGAAGTGCTCGCCCATGCAGTGCATCATCAGCACGCCGAGCGCGTGGCCGCAGGCCTGGCCCTGCTGCGGCCCGCCCTTGGAGATGCCCGACATGAGGGTGCGCGGGTGCGGGTACTGCTGCATCAGCTCCGTGTGGGAGAGCACCTCCGACCGCTTGGCGGTCGACGCGGCATGCATGCACTCCTCGCTCACGAAGACCTCGATGTTGCCCGCCTTCAGGTGCTTCCGCAGGCTTGCGGTGCAGAAGCGCTGCGCGTGGCCCTTCTCATCGAGGACGAAAGCGACCGGGGTGGAGCGGAGCAGGGAGGCGAGAACCTCACAGCCGCCGAGGCACTTCCACCCCTTTTTTTTGGCCTCCTGCAGGTTGGTCACCATGCGGCGGTGGCTGCCGACGGCGACGTAGACGGAGGTGCTCCCGCTGTGATCGAGCGCGGCGATCGCGACGGCGTTGACCTCGCCCGCAACCTGCTGCGCCATGTCCTCTCGCTCCTGCGGCGAGAGGCCGTCCTGCGTCTCGCCGGTGCCTCGCGCGGCGGCCGCCGCCCACGACCTGCGCTGGTTTGCGGGGTTGCACTTGCCCGCCCTCGACGCCACCTCCTTGAGGTCGCCCGCATCGATCGCGGCCGCGTTGAGCGACGTGCGGACGGCCGCCGTGCCCGCGGTCGACGCCCGCTCCTTGAGCTCGCCCGCATCGATCGCGGCCGCGTTGAGCGGCGTGCGGACGGCCCTCAAGCCCGCCTGTGACGGCGCCTCCTTGAGCTCGCCCGCATCGATCGCGGCCGCGTTGAGCGGCGTGCGGACGGCCGCCAAGCCCGCCTGTGACGGCCTCTCCTTGACCCCCTTCTTCTCGAAGAGGTGCCCGTTGAGCTCCGTCCGGACGAGCCTCATGCCCGCCTCCGAAACGTACTCGCGGATCACGCCCTTGTCCGTCTTGCCAGCCTCGTGCGCTGCCCACGCCTTGGAAAGTGAGTCGAAGCCGACACCATTTGGCGCGTAGTAGCCCACGCGGCAGTCGCTCTTGCTGCCACTGTGCAGGATGGTCCAGCCGGCGTCGAGCAGCGCTCGATACTTTTCGCGGTGGTGTGTGCCTTTGCCGATGCTCTTGGGGATCCACTTCTTGTCGTGGGCAGCCTGGAGGTTCCGCGGAATCGGCCTACCCATCGTCGCCCGTACAAGCAGCCGAGCTCGCGAGCAGCACGGGCAAACGCAAACTCGACCGAGCGTGACTCCTTTAGCGTGGCTGAGCCGATCAAGCCGTCTGGTGAAAAGAAAAAGCCAGGCTAATAGAGTTTCGCTCGCGCTAGAACCGTTCCGAGCTCTCCCGCCGCACCCACCACGCTCACCTCGGTTTATTTGGTTTAAAGATGAACACGTCTTTAGCTGCCGGCTGCAGCTGCAACGGACTCTGGCGCGCGGGCGCCACTCTGCACCAAGACTTCAAACACGCGACGCCTCTCCGCCGCGGCGGACGCGTATACGCGCGGTTGCACCCGCCGCATCTGTGCAACGGCCGGCGACTGCGACCGCGCGGCTATCTCGTGGCCGGGAGGCCGCAAAGGGAGAGCGCAGCGCTGCAGCGGCACTGTTACGACATTTCCACTCCCCGGCGACAGTTGTTCCGGCGAGCCTGCCGTCGCGAGAGGAGCAAAATCCGTCTGGGCAGGGGGCCCTCCGGGACTGCGGCTCCCTAAACCTCGATCAGTTGTCGGCCCCTGGCCGTCCGAGTCCTCAGTCTGGGCCGGCGACGGTTGGCGCTGCGCACGCACCGCGTCAGGGTGCCTTGTCCATGCGGGTGAGCGCCACCGCCTGTGACGAGCAGCGAGCCGGCTCAATCAGGCGTGCGGCCGCCGGATGGGGGCCGCGCACGCGCCGCGGGCGCGGGGCGGGCGGGCGTCCTTAGTGCGCAGGAGCAGCGGGCCCGAGCGGTCTGCGCGCGCGCGCATCTTCGCCGAATCATCGCGTGCGAGACTGCGCGTCTGCGGTCAAAGACGGCTACCTGCGCCGGGCAGGAGCCGGATCGCGTGTGGATCACACGAGGCGCGGAGGGCACACGGGCTGGGGAAAGCTCCGTGAGAGCTTGCGGCGCGAGAAGCAACAGCGAGAGGCTAAGACGAGAAGGCACGGCTAGGTCAGGCTTGGCACAGCATGGTGGCGGAGGGTGGAGTGAACCTTCAGTGCCTCTGGCACCGGCGCTGAAAATCACTGAGAAGGCGCCGAACAAGGCTTCACGCCCATCGACATTTCTCGGCCGCCGCCGGCGAGAAAAGAAGGAGGCCGAATTTGTACATCCGTCGGTCCACTGTCTCCCTCGCCCGAGGAGCAGGCCTCTCAGTTCACGGGGTGAACCGTGAACCCGGTCATGAACCAGTTCGCGGTTCACGCTCGTCCGCCAAGCCGCTCGCGCCCTCGTCGATGCTCCTCAACAATGTGGAGCAGCTGGCGCGTCGGGACCTACTCGCTAGGATGACCAAGTTTCAGATTTTACGGAGCACCGAGAGGGGAGCGCGGAGGGCCAGACTAGTCAGACAGAGGGCTCGGACCGTGTCGCCCTGCGATTTTGTGTGTTCCGCCGTGGGCTCTCCCCGCGGGAGGGAGCCCATCGCACCACCAGGTGGAAGAGAAGAAGTGGGCTGAGAAAAAAATCGAAGGTGCGCTCGCCATGGCCGGCCTTAGTGGCATCTCTTCACCTTCTCCGTTCCCGGCGCCATCCCCATCAGGCGCCGCAGCGGGCTCTCACCCGAGCAGACGCATATCGAGCACGTTGTGGCCGGCGGCGAGGGGCTTCCCTGCGTCGTCACGGACGCGACCGTCGGATGGAGGGCACGCGAGCTCTGGTCGTTTGAGTTCTTTTCTCGTGAGTATGGCGATGATCAGCTGATTGCGAACGACAAAGCGCCTCTCCGCAGGGGCGAGAGCACGCCGATGCAGACAGTGCGGCTGCCTCTCCGCGAGTACGTGAAGTACCTCACTGTGCGCGATCACTGGCTGTCGCAGCGCGAGCACGGCACCCCCTTTTACGGCAACAGCTGGACCCCGTTCCTCACGCACGAGGCCATGCGCGACCACGTCGGCAGGATGTCGTTTGTCGAGGACCTCGTCGAGGAGGATGGCCCTCTGGGAGTCCTATCGCGCAAACTGACCAAGGTCTTCTTTGGCCCTCCGGCGACGGTCACGCGGCTCCACCACGACACGTACTCGCTGCACGCGTGGCTGTCGCAGGTGCGGGGCCGGAAGCAGTTTGTCCTCTATCCAAAGTCGCAGGCGCACCTCCTGCATGCGGGCGAGGGCGAGTGCGCAGGCGAGTGCGCGGGCGAAGGCGCGGGCGCGGGCGAGGGAACCTGTTGCGACGCGGCGCAGAGCTGGTTCGACCCGACCGCTCCCGACTACCGCCGCTTCCCGCGCGCGCGGCGGGCCACCCCACACGTCGCCGTCCTCGAGGAGGGCGACACGCTCTTTTGTCCCGCTGGGTGGTTCCACTATGCCATCGCCCTCTCGCCGTCAATCACGCTGATGCGGAACTTTTTCAACTCGGCGAACGCGGACAGGTTCGTCGAGGGGTGGAACGCCGCACACTCACTGCAGACGCAGCCCCAGCCCCAGCCCCAGCCGCGCTCCCAAACAGAGACGCAGTCGGTGCCGACCTATGCAACACCGCCTCGCCCGAGCCCGGCCGCCCTGGAGAAGGGCGGCCACCGGCGGGAGGGCCAGGCCGCGCATCACCAGCGACGAGGCGCCTGCTCGCGCCAGCAGTGGCGGTACGGGAGGTGCCGCGGTGGAGGAACCAGCCACAACCCTTCGTGTGAGTCGTCTCTCGGTCTGTAGTTGCCACCGGCGCTTTTTCGCCGTCGCCGCACCATCTCGTTGAGAACCCTCCTGAGATGACTCGAGTCGACGAATGCGCGGGGAGCGAGAGGAGCACAGCCTACCCTCAGCTCCAGAGAGTCACCCTTTTAGCAATCTCGCCGGAGAGTCTCCATGTCAGAACACACTCCGATCTGCGATGTGCGATCTCCGAGAACTCCGTGTCAAAATTTCTCTCAAATTAAAAACAGCGAGCCCGAGCGCAGAGAAAGAGACTGAAGAGGGAGTGGAGATATCTGGCACCGCTATGCCGTTGAAAGCTCTCACTCACGATCACAAACCCTGATCCCTGTCACTAGAAGCCAGGATGCTAGAAGACTCTCTCCCCGGGGGCGGGTGACGTGTGTCGCGGTGTGCGTGGGGGTATGTGTGGACGCGTGCGGTGTCGGGAGCGTGCACGCCCCGACACGCAAGATGCACATGCACGCGTACATGTCGGTAGATCTACCAGCCGCGGGCGTGAGTTCTGCTGAGATTCCTCACATCTTTGCATTTGAGGGCATCTCGAGTCTATATGAACAAATTGGTCGGACATGCATGCGACGAGGTGACACAGAGGCGCTCAGCGATTGATGCGCAACGGACCTCGGGATAGACGAGAAGAACCGCTCTGTTTGGGTGTGTGAGGAGTTTCCGGCCATGGATCGAGGGGTTCTGACAACATGGCCAGGAGAGTAGCGGCTCGCCCGGCATTCGCTCAACGAGCACCACAGTGCATAACGTGAAGGCACCGACAGGTTAGAGCGACAGCATGCCGATGTTGCTCGCAGCGCGTGCGAGCGAGCAGATGAAGGAAGTGGTGCCACCTGGCGGCTTTCTAACGTCTTTCTAACGAGCGACGGCGATATCGAGGGCCCGCGGGCCTTGCCCGTGGCTCGTCACTCGGGGAAAAGCCATGAATACTCGAGGAAAAAGCGACATAAGAGAATTTTACGGGGGCGAAATCGTGCCGACAATGGCACGGGACTGGCGCGCCATGGCACTAACACAGATACACCTCTTGGCTTGGAGTAATATATACTTTTCCGGCAAACAAAAAGGAAAACAGAGGGTCCCCAGCACTTTGCGTTTCCAGAAATTTCCAGGCACCAGGGAAAACAGAGGGTGTTTGGTGCTATATTCTGGAAACGAGTTTCCCTGAGTCTGTGAGCTGGTCTGGGGGAAAATCTGAGGCGAAACCGAGAAACCCGCCAACATACCGGGTATTTTCCAGGTATAGCCGGGGTTTTCCAGGTACTGCGCAGCAGGGTGTAGTTCGGGCCCACCTCCGCCACGCTGTCCAGCACGTGGACGGCGCTCGCCATCTCGACCGCGTCGTCCTCCGGCGGAAGCTCCGCGTCGCCCGCGGCCGCTTCCCGAGCGCGCTCGCGTCGCGCATCCGCTCGTGGTGGGCCTGCCGACGCGCCACGCCGGCGCCCGTGTGCCTCGCCGCCGCGTCCGGCGACGGCATCGATCGCTGCCACAGGTCGTCCCACGTCGTCCCTCAGAGGACGCATCCAACCCGCCGCATTTCGCCCGCCGAAAAGTCAAGTCCGACTCGCGCCCTCCCCAAACCTAAATCTTTCTACCGAAATCGCGCCTGCCTCTCCCTTTTCTCCCAGTAATCTACAAGTACGTACATACCCGCAAAAATACCTGGGTATTTTGCCGATTTGGCTGAATTTGGGCCCAAACCAGCCTCAGACTCGGCTCAGATATCCCGGAAAGTTTGATGGTTTCCCCGGGAAAATAAAAAAGAGAGGGTTGTAGAGAAAAAAGGGTTTAATATAACAAAATAAAAGTTTTCAAAAGGGGCGCAAGTTACGCGGCGAGGGAAAAGGGAGCAAAGAGGGGCAGCAAAAGGGACAAAAGGGACGCAGTGACGCCAGCGGCTGGCAGCGGTGGTCAGGGCGACCAAGCCGGCGATCGCGCTACACTCAGAGACAGGGTTGGTCGGCGTGCGGGTTCGCTGTCCAGAGTCCACCCAACGCGACTCAGAGGTGCATGGCCGAGGCGTCCGAGGCACCGAAAAAGGGTTTAAAGAAACAAAATAAAAGTTTTCAAAAGGGGCGCAAGTTACGCGGCGAGGGAAAAGGGAGCAAAGAGGGGCAGCAAAAGGGACAAAAGGGACGCAGTGACGCCAGCGGCTGGCAGCGGTGGTCAGGGCGACCAAGCCGGCGATCGCGCTACACTCAGAGACAGGGTTGGTCGGCGTGCGGGTTCGCTGTCCAGAGTCCACCCAACGCGACTCAGAGGTGCATGGCCGAGGCGTCCGAGGCACCAAAGGCAGAAGCCTGGGACGTAAGCACAGGAGAAAGGTCACTGCCGCTGGCCATCCCGGAACCGGCACTCGTCGTAGACGGGAAAGGAAAGGAAAAGAGACGGGGTGCGAGAGGAAAACTATACCTCCTCCCGGAAAAGTTATTTAGCCCCACCCCCCACCGCCGCCCAGTACGTGCTCCGCAGCTGAGCCCACGCACCCCACAGCAGCTCAGGGACACAATTAGCTCGCATACGAGTGCTGGTACGCACAGCTCCACGTGTACTCGAATGCTGCCACTGTCATTCTAGCCGGCGAGCGGCGGCGTCACAGCGTCGACTCTCGCATCGCGATGAGACGCACTGCTTGCCCAGACGCGCGCCTTGGCGCGCTCCTGTGGTGCAGGAGGAAGGCCAGCGGTCGTGCTGCGCAGGCCCGGCCGTCTGGCTGAAGGGAGCAGCAGCTGGCGCTCAACAGCAGCGCTGTCGAGCAGCGCAGCCCACCACACTCCCGCCAAGCCACGTGTCATTTCCCGCCAAGATTTGGCGCCAAAATGGCACTTTAGTGTCCACCTAGCCACGTGGTCGCGGCCTGAAGCTCCAAGCTTCTGGGAGTGAGGTCCCACATCACAGGGCTCCATTTGGCTCAGTTGGAGGCACCGTCCAATCGTTCGCCGATATCCGAAACCGGGGTGGGGCTAAATAACTTTTCCAGGAGGAGGTATACAGCCAACTCTTGGCACGACTGCGGACTGACTGGCACGGACCCACCCACGCACACCACGGAGCCAAGCGTGACTACTTCGATATCGTCTTTCTTTCCTTCCACTCTCTTCTGTGGTGTGAGCTCTGTCTCTGCGTTGCCAACAACATACCCACGACGAGAAAAAGCCCTCGTCGGCGTCCTTGATCACGTCGAAAGTCGCAGTCGAACTAAAAGGCCCGAAAGCGTCGCCCACAGCCATGTCAGCCTACCTCGTCCACGTCAAGTCGGCTGAGAAGCTCCGCAATGCCGATGGTTTCTTTGGGAAGTCGGACCCCTACGTCCGCCTCCACCTCAACGGCACGTCTGACAAGTTCACAACCAAGATCATCGCGAATGATTTGAATCCGAAATGGGACGAGTGCTTCCTGATCGTGCCGGGGAACACAGGAGCTGTGCCTAGCCTTGCCTGCACCGTGTGGGACTCAGACAAGGGCATTGTCGTCGATGGCTCGGACGACTTTTTGGGTGGCCACGAGTTCAACCTCGCCGAACAGGTCGGGGAGACGAATGGCTGGCGCGAAATGCGGGCCGTTCTGAACGGCCATAAGGCAAAGGGATTTTTGAACCTCGCAGTGAAGCGATACTGCGCGCTCTCCATCACCCTGGACTCAGCCCGCAAGCTTCGAAACGCCGACGGCATGTTTGGCAAGTCCGACCCCTTCGCCAGGCTCGTCGGTCTGGTGGAGGAGGCGGGCGGCAGCAAGGCGCAGTGGGGCACAACCAAGGTGGTAAAAAATCAACTCAACCCTGTGTGGGGCGAGTCCTTCACCATAGATGTGCTGCACCGCATGTCGCGCGGTGGTCGGCTCCGCCGCCTGCAGATCGCTGTCAAGGACTATGACGGGCCCGGCACCTTCTCCTCGGCCAAGGAGGACGACCTGGGTACTGCAAACGTGCCTTGGCGCGAGCTCTTCAGCGCCGAGCCCAGGCGCACGACCCTCGGCCTCAAGTTCAAGGGCAGCGAGAAGGGGAGCGTCAATGTCGCCATTACGCCCGCCGCGCCGCCCGGCGCCGCGTCGACGAAGCCGCAAGCAGCGGGCGAGCGGCTGTCAGCGGCAGAGGAGCGGGTGCGCGAGCTCGAGGCGGCCGTGCGGATCAAGGAACTGGAGGAGCGCCTCTCGCGATCTGTCAGCCCGGTCAGTCAGCGCCAGTCCGCCGAGGACCTGCAGCAGGACCCGCAGCAGGCGCGCATCCGAGCCCTCGAGGAGCAGCTCGCGGCGGCGTCGATGGGCTCCAGCCCGCCACAGCAGCTCTACCCGGCAGTCGCGCCGCAGCCGACCTACGCGCCGGCGCCGATGCCGCAGCCGACCTACGCACCGGCGCCGGTGCCGCAGCCGTACTACCCGCCGGCTCCACCGGCGCCGGCGCTGCTTTCTGTGCGCGTGCCGGCCGGCTACGGGCCCGGGATGCAAATCATAGTCAGGACGCCCGCGGGCCAGCAGGTTCCGGTCCAGATTCCTCAGGGCGTGTTCCAGGGGATGGAGTTTCGCGTACAGGTGAGCTAGTGGGGTAAGAAGTACGCAAGGGTGTTTGTTTGATTATCAGTGTTTTAGACAATTTAGGCAGCGCATTCGTTCGCGGCACAGATGACTACGTCAGTAGGTCCAGCCCTGGGTGGCGCAAGATCTGACGTTCCGTGACAATCGTCAGATCCGTGTTTTTCTCGTCTTGCGGTACATCTCTCCGCTCGCTACCTCACGCTCCGCCGTCCGGCCATGGATGATTCGATGGAGCTCGGCGAGCTCCATCGAACCATCCAACTCCGGTCACCGGGTCTGAACGCGCTCAGCCTCAGGAGGTACCAAACCACGCAAATTCTGCACGCCTCGCTGCGCCGCTGGCTTGACTGAATCAGGCAGCAGCAGGCTGCTGCTGCTGCTGCCACAGCAGCAGTCTGCTGCGGCCCTAATACACAAGTTAATGACTAGCAGCACTGCCGGGGGCATACGAGCCGCCACAGCCGGTGTGCGGCCGTGCACTGCCACCTGCCCGCGGCTACGCACAATGTGCGCTCGCATTGGACGAGCCCTGCTGATGGACCTGCGTCGCCTAGCTGCACGAGAGCAATGCCGCAGTCGGTGGCCGTGGCATACACTGCGAGCACACTCGGTGCAGCTGCGAGGTGCAAGAGCACGTCGTTCCTGCCTCTGATGCCACTCTCGCGGCTTGCAGCACGTCACTCACGCATGCTCTCCAGTAGGGGGTAGACAGCGCCCCAAAATCCATCGGTGTGGGATTTCGCGCAGTCGCTTGACTCTGAAAAGCTCGCTATGTACCTTTCTGAGCGCTGTGGTCGCCGCAGACTGGCTCCTACTTGACGGCGGCATGGAGGCATGCATCCATGCCGCCGTCAAGTCCGAAATAATCGACATACAGCTCGATGGTTTGCCCGAAAAGGTACATAGCGGCGTTTCTGGCAACAACAGCGCTGCGACCGCGAAGTGGCGGTGGACATGCTCCCACGTTGCCGACGCGGCGCCGGAGTGGCCGGCGCTGCTCGCCGCGACCACGACGGCTACTCTGATACTCCGGGCCGACCCGTCCTACCCGACGGTGGCACTCTTCCACGCTTTTTCTCACGCTGAGAAAATTTCTGAAACGGCGTGCAGCAGAGTCACCAACGAGTCGGTCCGCGTGACTCCTCGTGTCCCGCACCGTTCTCACACATCCATAAACTCACTTTGGCCTCACTGAAGCAAGCCCTCAATCCTGAACTCCTCAGATTTTAGATTAGGACGCTGTCTACCCCCCCCCTCGTATAGTACCAGGAGAGGCTGTGGCGGGCGCGTGTGTGGGGCTGTAGCCTGTGTTTGGCCGGTTCTGACCCGTTTACTATCAGTATCATGCCCGGGCCACAAAAAATCGCACACAGGTAGCGGCTCAGGGGCCCAGTAAGTCGCGGAATCGCCAAATGTCACAACCTGCGCCACCCAGGGCTGGACCTAGTCCCAGATCACTACATAGGCGGCGCGTGCGGCTCCTCTCTGCAACCGGCTGCACCGCCATTCTCTCCACCACACACCACTGTCATTCCCTCGGCGGCAGCTCGGCGGCGAGCAGCCTCCGCCCTGTGGCGGTGAGCCCGAATCGCGAGGGCTCGCCCGCGGCGCCGCGGCGGCGGCAAAAGACGGGCGCACCGGCGTGCACCACGCGCAGCCGGTTGGCGGGCGCCTCGCCTGGAGTATGGAGAGCCCAGGGGGGGGAGTGAGTACGATGGCGGGCGGTGCACTCGGCGCATCGCGTGTCTGTGTCTCGAGCTGTACTCATCCTCTAGGGAACCTCGCCCGTTGCGCAGCGCTCGCAGCCCGGAGTCATGTAGACGACCTGGGCCGCCTGCGCCGTCCGTGCAAATAGGCGGCCTGCGCACAACTAAGGGCTGTGAAGAGACGCTGCCCACAGTCACAGCGGGCGGCGTCCGCGCGAAGAGAGGCCTGAGAGGCGGCCGCGCGTAGCCTGGTTGGGGCGGGGCGGGAGGGGGAGAGCGCGGCTCAGCCTGGAGGGGCGGGGCGCCGCGGGCTGCGGCGAGTGGCACCGCTGCAGACTGCGCACCTTGCCGGCCCGCTTGCGGATGGTCTTGGCGAGGCGCGCCGAGACGGCGGGCGGGACGGGCGCGTAGAGAGTGCTGCTGCGACCGCCGCTTGCGCCGCCACCGCCGCCGCTTCCGGCGTCTTCGCCCCGCGGACCCGCATCGCCTGCGTCGGCAGTGGCCGCCGGCGAGGAGCGAGGCGGCGCGCGCGGCGGCGGCGCCGGTAGCTCGCGCACCTTGCGGAGGCGGAGGCGAGAGGGAAGGCCTCGAACGAACATACCCGAGGCGACCCGAGGTTGCAGGCGACCCGAGGTTGCCCGAGATCGGGCGCGCCTTTCGGAGGAGGGCGACGAAGAAGCCGCCGCTGTCCGAACGGTGCGGCAGCAGCCGGACACAGCGCCGGAGCTGCGCCGCGAGGGAGGGGGCGGTGGGCGGCCACATCGACGCGCGGTAGAGCCGCTTCTCTCTGACGGGCACGTCCGCCTGCAAGACATGTCCCGGACATGTCTTGGACACGTGTCGCCGGGCGGCGGCGGCGACGAGGTGGTCGGCCTGGGGGGCATGCCGTGGACGAGTCATGGACGCATGCGGCGAGCGCAGCGAAGGGTGCGAGGACAGGGCGCGGCCTACCGAGGGGCCGTGAACGCGTCATGGACCCGCGCCGCGGACCGAGCCGCCGCTCGGCGAGGCGAATCGTGCCGAGGCGCGCAGCGAGGCGAGGTCGCGGTGGCGCGCCAGCCGAAAGTCGAGCAGCGGCCACGTGCTCATCCCCGGCGCGCAGCCGCCCGCAAGCTCCGCGGCGACGGCGTCGGCGCCGGACTCCACCTCGACGGCGCCTAAGCTCGGCTCATCTCGGCTCATCTCGGCTGATCTCGTGTCGGCGCGCCCAGCCCAACCTCGGCGGCCGCCTCCGCACTTGTGCAGCAGCGCGGCGACGACCGCCTCGTTCTCGATCGGGTTGAGGGAGCAGGTCGAGTAGCAGAGCAGGCCGCCCACCTGCTCGGTGGCGGGTGTGCACGGCTCTCTCTCTCTCACTCTCTCTCTCCCTCCCTCTCTCTCTCCCTCCCTCCCTCTCCCTCTCTCTCTCTCTCTCTCTCTCTCTCTCTCTCTCTCTCTCCTCTCTCCCTCTCTCTCTCTCTCTCTCTCTCTCTCGCTCTTCAAGACAGAGCAAGCCACCTCGAGCAGCGCGCAACCTCTCATCGCGATCTGCAGCTGCAGCGGGTGCTGCCGCAGCGCCAGCGCGACCTCCCACCTGTGGAAGACCTCGGGGTGCTTGCGCGTGGTGCCGTCGCCGGTGCAGGGCACCTATCGGAAGGCGCCGAGAAAGCTCAGGGAAGGCGCAGGGAAGAGGAGTGGGGCCGTCGTCAGCGCAAGGCACGTCGCACACGATGCGGTCAAACCCGGAGGCGCCGCCGCCGCCTCCGCCTCCGCCGCGGGCTGCGGGCGGGCGCGGCATCTTTTGAGCCGCGTGGTTGGTGACGACAAGAGAGGCCGCGCGCGGGCCTGTGGGGAGGTCCTGAAAGTTCTAGTGGGGAGGTCCTAGAAAGTTCGGCGGCGGTGGCGACGGCTGGGCGATGGTAGCTGCAGACGAGTGCGCGTCTTCTCCAGCTGGACCTCGAGTCAGCTGGACCTCGAGTCAGACTACGCATCTATGGTTGGAGGGCCGAGCGAGGCGGTGCGCTTGACGAGCGTGAAGCAGCGCAGCGCCGAAAAGTCGTTGGCGACGACGACGCCGCCGCCGCCGTCGAGCCGCTCGACGAGCTGGGTGGTCTTGCTGCCGGGCGCGGCGCACATGTCGAGCACGCGGTGGTGCGGCAGCACGCCGAGCGTCGCGGCGGGCAGCATGCTGGCCACCTCCTGCCGCACCAGCAGGCCCGACTCGGTGCCTCGGATGAGCCACTCGCGCACGGAGGCGGCGTCCGATCCGGGGACCGCCTCGCGCAGCTGGTGCTTGTCCATGTGCAGCTGCCAGCCCTCGACCAGTCCGAGCCGGCGGGTGCCCAGCCCCTCTGCCGCCCACCGGCTCAGCACGCGCTCGCCCTCGGCGCGGAAGTCGTCCGCGGCGTCACGCGTGAAGCGGAAGGTTATTGGGAGCGGCCGGCGCAAGCTGTCGGAGAAGGCTGGCCACTCCTCGCGCGGCACGACTGCGGTTAGCCTGTAGTAGACGTCGAACATGCTCTTTGGCCGCCACGCATCGCAGTCGGGCCAGAGCGCGTTGGGGTTGCTGCTGCTGGCCCGGCCGAGCCTTGTTTTGTCAGCGCCGGACGTCTCGGAAGCGAGCGGCTCCTCGTCGCCGTCGTCTAGCCGCTGCGAGGCCAGGTCGCCCGCCTTGCGCTTGCGGGAGCGGACGAGCGACTTGGACCGCGAGCGGCGTGGCATGTTGTGTGGTGGTGCCGGACCTTGCCCTGCCAGTGGCACGGGGGTTCGGGGTGCAAGGGGGAGTGTAGCCGGCGTTTGAGAGATTTTACTTTTTAAACAACTCGAAGACTCGCACGTCATTTGGGGCCAGAGTTTGTGTATGGCGTTTACAGATGTTTTTCTCCGGACCAGCAGGGTAAGGGGGGGGCTTTACGCCACTTGGCGCCCAGGAGGGGCTCGACTGGCATGCCGCCTCCGCCGCCGCCGGTGCCGACAAACAAAGAACTTGTTTGTGAGAGTTGTTTGGTATTGGTATTGCTAAATATCATCCGGTGCCGACGAGCGTCAGGCTCCGGGCTCGCATCAGCTTGGACAAACACATCATCTCTCTCTCAGCTTGGGGAGGGTCGGGCATGGCGCGGAAAAGAGCGAGTAGCGCGCGGGAGAGGCGCGGCTAAACAATGGCCGTGACGGGCCGGGCCAGACCCGGCGGGCCAATTGAGAAGAGAAAAGGGAAACGAACAAAATAGGTAGCGGAATGTGGGAACGACAAAATAGCGGGCCAATTGAGAAGAGAAAAGGGAAACGAACAAAATAGGTAGCGGAATGTGGGAACGACAAAATAGCGGCGGCTGGTCTCGATCCAGCGACCTTTGGGTTATGGGCCCAACACGCTGTCCACTGCGCCACGCCGCTTCGAACTGGCAGCCAGTCGCCGCTCTCGGAGGCGGCCGACTACCAGAGCCATGCTCGAACTGGCAGCCAGTCGCCGCTCGGAGTCGAGCTGCGGCCGGCGTGCCAGGGCTGCGCATGGGATGATAGCGGCCCGCCGAGCATCGCCTCATATTATTTGGAAAAAAATTTTGCCTCGCGGCTAGAGGCGTGCGAGGCTGACGTATTTTGGACAATCCACCTACCAAAATTAAAACCCGAAGTCACGCCGAGCCACTCCGCCAAAAGTGATGTGTGGCAAAACATCTCGAAGCCTGCGCGTCCTGGCGACCTATATAGTTAAAATGTGAAATTTTCGCGGGGTACTACAAGCGAAATTCTATCGCCACCGCCAAGCCCACCACCGCCATCGCCACCCCCGCCCTCCCCACCTCCTCCGTCTCCTCCTCCACCATCACCGCCCCCGCGCCGTCACCACCACCTCTCGCCCTCCGCCTCGCCACCACCGCCCTCCCCACCACCTCCGGCACCGCTGCCTCCCTCCCCTCCACGACCACCGTCGCCGCCGCCTCCGTCGCCACCGCCGCCAAGCCCGCCGCCCCCTTCACCGCCTCCTCCATCGGCATCGCCGCCGCCGCCCTCACCTCCGCTGCCCTCTCCACCTCCGCCCTCCCCACCTCCTCCGTCTCCTCCTCCACCATCACCGCCCCCGCGCCGTCACCACCACCTCTCGCCCTCCGCCTCGCCACCACCGCCCTCCCCACCACCTCCGGCACCGCTGCCTCCCTCCCCTCCACGACCACCGTCGCCGCCGCCTCCGTCGCCACCGCCGGCCAAGCCCGCCGCCTCCTTCACCGCCTCCTCCATCGGCATCGCCGCCGCCGCCCTCACCTCCGCCGCCCTCTCCGCCTCCGCCCTCGCCACCGCATCTAGTCGCTCCGCCACCCTCATCACCTTTCCCT
>NW_005202428.1:2085826-2087398 GCF_000372725.1 Emiliania huxleyi CCMP1516 | reverse complement strand
CCGCCGCCGCCCTCGGCCGCGCCACCTCCTCCCTCCCCTCCACCACCATCCCCGCCGCCTCCCTCTCCACCCCCTCCATCGCCTCCACCACCCAGCCCGCCGCCTCCCTCGCCACCGCCCCCGTCGCCTCCTCTGCCAAGCCCACCACCTCCGTCACCGCCGCCCCCACCTCCGCCTCCATCCCCGCCACCGCCAAGCCCTCCCCCACCGAGCCCACCTGAGCCCTGGTCTGACAGACTGACAGCAAACCCCGGACAGCGCCTGACAGTGCCCTACAGCCTGACAGCGCTGACAGCACTTTCTCTGACAGTCTGACAGCACATATCTGACAGCCTGACAGCAGAGCCTGACAGGCGAGGTGACCCGTCGCTGTCAGGCCCTAACGTGACAGCCTGACAGCTGCCTGACAGCCCGACAGCACACAGTGGCCTGACAGCAGCGCTGACAGCCTGACAGCAGCACAGACCGTACACAGACCCCGTAGAGCCTCTTTCTTGCGCCCCATGAGGGTATAACAAAATTACATGCAAAGACATGTGAGTGTGGTCCATGTAGTCATGGGATGGTCATGGGTCTCTCTTTCAACCCTCCCGCCCCACCTCTGCGGACCCCTCTCCAGCACCGGCGGCTGTGCTACTACAAATGAAGCTACCAGCTAGCCTTCTGGGGCCCTACAGTCATATGCCTACGGCGTCTGGGTGGGGGTGGCCGCCGCCGTCTGTGCCGCCGCCGCCGCCTGTGCCTCTGCGCCGCCATCTGCGCTCCCCAGGTGGCCGCCGCCGCCGGCGTGATCACGCAGTGTAGGAGGGGGGGGTAGCTGCGTAGCCGCCGGCGTCATCGGCGTCAGCACCCCCTTGATAGTCAGCGCCCTCTTGATAGTGTCATAAGTGTGGCTGATGTGTGTCAGAGCCTGGCAGCACCCCGACAGCACCACCTGACAGCACCTGACAGCAACAGCCCAACGTCTGACAGCAGCAGCAGCCTGACAGCTCTGACAGCTCCGACAGCGTCTGACAGCAACACCCGACAGCTCCGACAGCACCCGACAGCTACAGATCACCTCGCCTGTCAGACACGCACCCGACAGCACCTGACAGCACTGACAGCACCTGACAGCTGGTCTGACAGAGGCACCTGACAGTGCCTGACAGTGCCCGACAGCCCGACAGATCACCTGACAGCACCCGACAGCCTGACAGCCAGGGCTCAGGAGCCCACCGCCTCCCTCCCCGCCACCACCCTCTCCCCCGCCACCCTCGCCGCCGCCGCCTTCACCGCCTCTCTGGGAGGGCGCGGGGGCCCCAGAGGGCATCCATGGGGGGGGGGGGAGATGGGGTCCCATGGCCCGCCGCATTTGGGCAGCAGCTGGTTCGACAGGTCCTCTCCGTGGCCTAAGCGGCCGAGTCCGCCAGCGCCCCAGGTAAAGTCTAAAGACAGCGCCGTCGCCGGTGAGGGCGAGGCTATGGTCCTCTCCTGCCGACACGGCGACGACGCGCTGGCCAGCAAAGACCTCGATCTTCTTCGGCAGCAGCTGGGGCTGCTGCCTCGTCGCCGTGGCCCAGCCGGCCAAGG
>NW_005202428.1:2084897-2085726 GCF_000372725.1 Emiliania huxleyi CCMP1516 | reverse complement strand
ACCACCGCCGTCGCCACCACCCCCGAGTCCACCGCCGCCCAGCCCTCCGCCGCCCTCGCCCCCAACTCCCTCGCTGCCGCCGCCTTCGCCGTCACCGCCCTCGCCTCCGCCGCCATTCCCGCCGCCGCCCTCGCCGCGTCCCTCTCCGCCGCCACCCTCGCCGCCGCCACCCTCGCCTCCTCCTCCTCCACCGCCCTCGCCCCTGTCGCCGCCGCCTCCCTCGCCCCCGCCGCCCCCGCCTGCGCCGCCCTCGCCACCACCTCCGCTTTCCTCGCTCTCGCCCCCACCTCGCTCGCCGCCGCCCCCGTCCACATCTCCCTCTCCGCCTCCGCCATCGCCACCACCACCATCCCCACCGCCTTCTCCACCGCCTCCGTTGCGGCCGCCACCCTCGCCGCCGCCGCCAAGGCCAACGCCCTTCTCACCATCCCCTCCCTCGCCGGGGACGCCCTCGCCGCCACCTCCGAGCCCGCCCCCGCCCTCGCCGCCGCTTCCCTCGCCGCTGCCTCCGAGCCCCCCGCCTCCATCGCCACCCCCACCATCGCCGCCATCGCCATCCCCACCCGCGCCCTCGTCGACACCGCCCTCACAGCCGCACTCCTCGCCGCTGCCGCCGTCACCACCTACACGTTCTCTGCCCGCGCCCTCGACGCCGCCGCACTCGTCGCCGCCGCTATCGACTCCGCCCTCACATCCGCCGTCACTCCTCGAGAACGCCATCGCATACGCTGACAATAACACTCCCGCCATATCCGCCGACATAAGCCGCTCCGCTATCGAGGTGGCGGCCCCAAAGATTACTTTTTATGAAAAAGTCCCCCCCACAAAA
>NW_005202428.1:2082225-2084551 GCF_000372725.1 Emiliania huxleyi CCMP1516 | reverse complement strand
ACCCGCCGCCCTCGCCGCCTCCGCCAAGCCCGCCACCGCCGTCGCCGCCACCGCCAAGCCCACCGCCACCGTCGCCACCACCCTCGCCGCCGCCGCCCTCGCCCCCTCCGCCGTCTTCTCCGCCGCTGCCTTCTCCGCTCCCGCCCTCGCCGCCGCCGCCCTCGCCACCGCCTCCGTCTCCGCCGCCGCCCTCGCCGCCACCGCCAAGCCCACCACCGTCCTCGCCGCCGTCTCCCTCGCCGCCGCCTCCAAGCCCACCGCCGCCATCCCCACCTCCACCCTCGCCGCCACCACCTTCACCGCCCCCGCCCTCGCCGCCGCCGCCAAGCCCGCCACCGCCCTCGCCGCCGCCGCCGTCCCCGCCGCCACCGAGCCCACCGCCACCGTCCCCACCACCTCCCTCGACGTCACCTCCGTCCCCGCCGCCACCGAACCCACCGCCGCCGTCCCCACCACCTCCCTCGACGTCACCTCCGTCACCACCGCCGCCGAGCTCGCTGCCACCGAGCCCGTCGCCGCCGTCCCCGCCGCCACCCAGCCCGCCACCATCCATACCCCGGTTCGAACGGGGGACCTTCTGCATGTTGGGCAGACGTCATGACCAACTAGACCATACGGACAGCAATGCTCGAGATGAGAGCGGCCGGCGTGCCAGGGCTGCGCATGGGATGATAGCGGCCCGCCGAGCATCGCCTCATATTATTTGGAAAAAAATTTTGCCGCGCCCCCGCCCCCGCGTGCGCGGCTAGAGGCGTGCGAGGCTGACGTATTTTGGACAATCCACCTACCAAAATTAAAACCCGAAGTCACGCCGAGCCACTCCGCCAAAAGTGATGTGTGGCAAAACATCTCGAAGCCTGCGCGTCCTGGCGACCTATATAGTTAAAATGTGAAATTTTCGCGGGGTACTACAAGCGAAATTCTATCGCCACCGCCAAGCCCACCACCGCCATCGCCACCCCCGCCCTCCCCACCTCCTCCGTCTCCTCCTCCACCATCACCGCCCCCGCGCCGTCACCACCACCTCTCGCCCTCCGCCTCGCCACCACCGCCCTCCCCACCACCTCCGGCACCGCTGCCTCCCTCCCCTCCACGACCACCGTCGCCGCCGCCTCCGTCGCCACCGCCGCCAAGCCCGCCGCCCCCTTCACCGCCTCCTCCATCGGCATCGCCGCCGCCGCCCTCACCTCCGCTGCCCTCTCCACCCCCGCCCTCCCCACCTCCTCCGTCTCCTCCTCCACCATCACCGCCCCCGCGCCGTCACCACCACCTCTCGCCCTCCGCCTCGCCACCACCGCCCTCCCCACCACCTCCGGCACCGCTGCCTCCCTCCCCTCCACGACCACCGTCGCCGCCGCCTCCGTCGCCACCGCCGCCAAGCCCGCCGCCTCCTTCACCGCCTCCTCCATCGGCATCGCCGCCGCCGCCCTCACCTCCGCTGCCCTCTCCGCCTCCGCCCTCGCCACCGCATCTAGTCGCTCCGCCACGCCGATGACCCGGCTCCATGCGCCCCAGATCATAGGGCAACTTGAGCGCCACAGGGAGCGCATCGTCTCCATTCATCGCAAGATGCACCTCGGCGCCGTGCGCCACCAGCGAGTAGCGCCCAGCGACCCTGGCTTGTCGATCGCCCGCGTCGAGACGTACAAGAAAGAGCTCGAGGCTGCACACCAAGAGCACCTGCAGTGGTTCAAATCACAGCCAGAGGCGGCGACGGCCGGTCAGGAAGCGGAGGCGGCGGAGGCAGGCGACCAGCAGGCCGAGCCTCCTCCGTACAGGCGCAGCGGCTCGTCCTCCCCCTCGCGCCGGAGCTCGGGCAAGTCGGTCAGGTGGTGGGACGAGAGGGACTGAAACGGGCAGGGGGCACTGTAAATGATTTTTAAGGACACTCCATACAGATGTCTCCCACCCCGCGCGCTGAAAAAGGCCTCGGAGTCTCCCCAGAGGTCTTCCCACACACACACATACGTCATACCATAGAGACATATATCCCATTTACATACACACAACGAACTTCACACGCGCACACATCGACAGAGTAGACTCGTGAGTTAGAAGGGCAACCAGTCCTTCGCATATTGAGAAGCGTTCGCGTGGCACTCGCCCGAGTCGGGCCCGATCAAGCAGCGGCAGCCGCTGAGCGAGATGAGCTCGATGAGCGAGGTGTGTGTGAGCGTAAAGCTCTGCTCATAGGTCGACCCGAGGATCGTTGCACTCGAGACAATATCCAGAACTACTGCGGATCTCAACACCTTGTCGATGGCGTGAGACGTGAGCGAGAGCAGGCCGCTCTCGCGCGAATAGCGAGTGAGGAACTCGTTGATGT
>NW_005202428.1:2041673-2082125 GCF_000372725.1 Emiliania huxleyi CCMP1516 | reverse complement strand
CGCCACCACCGCGCGCGAACCGCTCCTCTACAAAGACGCGCCACCCACCGACGGCTCCCCCGAGGACACCTCCTCGGGTGATGACTCTTCCGACGACCCTCCGTCTGATGGGGACGACCATCTCGCAACTGCTCTTGCAGAGGAAGCCGCCAACCGTGCCCTCGAGCAGTCCCTCGACAAACTCGCGTCTCAGCCCCGCCGGCCACAGCCGCGCCGCGAGCGGCCTGCTCGAGGGGACCCTGGCCACTGTGGGATGGGGATCATTGCCCACACGCTCTCGCATTTCCGCCATCGCCATCGCCCTGTCTCAGAGGCCACCGCCTCCGAGCTCCCCGCCGGCCCTTCTCTCGCGCGGCTGCCACCGCCACCGCGCGAGGCGAATGCCTCCCAGCTCCTACCGACCGCAACCGGCCCGCCCTCCCGCCGCCGCCGCACCCAGATGCTGAAGCCTCTCGGGTGGCCCAGGAGGCCCGCACCGCCTCGCGCTCGCCCCCGCAGCGCCCCGACCCCTCCCTGTCGGGATCTGGCTCCGCGAGCGCGGCAGCCTCAAAGTCGCCATTATTGTCGTCGATGGGAGCTTGCCACCTCGATGAGCGCGAGGCAATCCGGTCAATGATGGAGTCGATCCAGCCGCCAGAGTGGTCGAGAGCCGGGTCGATTTGGCGGGCGACAGCAGCACTGCTCTGGCCACAGCGCCCGCGGCCGCGGGTACGTGGATTTGCAAGTGCCATTGAGAATCGCGTCGGTAGCTGGAAGGGACTCGGGCTCGGGGAGCGGGACGCTCTTGGGGTAGAACTCAGTCAGGTAGCCGCCGCGGACGGTGTAGTACTTGTTTTTGTCGCACGATGAGAAACCAGCTACGGGGCAGGTTGCGTTCGTTTGTCACTCGCCATGCGCGTCCTTGGCTGACCCTCCAAAACTCCCTCCCCGCCGTTCGCGGCTCGGCTTGCGTATGCGGATGGGAGCTTCGAGGACATGCAGGCGTCCCACCCCCTCCGGCCATCCCCCCGGCTCCCAAGCGCGCGGCCGCGACGCGCTGCGCACCCTCTTCCGCGCTGGACCCGCTCTCGGCATGGCCGTCGTCCGCCGAGATCACCTCCTCTTCGCGCCGCAGGTGCACAACCAAGGGCTGGCCACCTCCGTATCCATCATGGTGAAGCCAATGGGCCAAAAAGGGAGAGCGCTCCCCTCCCAGGTGGCCGGAGGGTACACCTCGGGTCGGCGTGCTGGGGGGGGCGCCGGTGCGCAAGCCCACTTTCCGGGCGACCCCGAGGGGGAGGAGGCCGGGCGAGTGGCAGCAACTCACTGTTAGTGTCCCGGGCCGCTGCGGCGCCGTTTATACGGCCCCTCGTGATGTCTTTCCGATTTTGCATTGTGAGCCGTCCTCTGGCCAGCCGAGGGGCACCAGAACGGCATGTGTACTGGTGCTGGCTGCGGGTGCGGAACGGGCTTTTTTTAACTCGCAACCAACTATACTATACAAGGACACCCTCGGGGGGGACACTCGGCGCATGTGCGTCACGTCAGGGTGGAGTTGGCAGTGGCCGAGCGTCGTCTCCCAATCGACTCGCAGCGCGGAGTCGAGGGGTGAAGCGCGTCGCGCTGCGACACTCGAGAGCCGGCGGGATAGCCGTGGGGCGCGGCCGACTTTGATGTCCTCGAAGGTCCGGTGCTCATTCGTCCTCTGAGACCCACGCGGACAGGAAAGGGGCGAGAACGCGGCCATTCTCCATTGACAATCTAACGCAACCTTGAGCTAGCCTGTTCCACACAGTGCGCGCGCGGCGCGCTTCTCGCACACCTCCTTCCAGTCCGAGAGGGCGGACTCGTAGGTGGCGATAGCTGCGGCGATGGCGGGGTACTTGGACGCACCTCCCTCATCGTGGGCGAAGTCGGGGTTGTGGGCGACGAGGGTGCGCCAGTTCTTGAGGAGCGACATGGAGAAGTCGCTGTCGGCGCGCGAGAAGGCGGTGTCGATGTTGCACCCGCCCATCTCGGTCGGCAGCTGCGCCTGGAGCCACGCGAGGTCGCGGAGCGCCTGGGGCGAGGCGTCGGCGCGAGCAATGCTCTCAAAGGACTTGCGGATGCGGTTGTGCGCAAACTCGAGAGCGTCGCACGCGACATTGGGCGGCGTGATGCCGGCAATGTACTTGGTCTTTGCGCAGGCAATCCGTTGGACGAGGTTGAGGCGGAGCTGCGAGGTGTTCGTGACGCAGTCAGTGTCGACGATCGTGTCGATGACGTCGAGCGGCGCGAGCTTCTTCCTGAGGTGTTGTTGGATGTTGGTTGAGATGATGTTTTTGTGAGACAGATGAAGAAAGTGTGAAGGGAATGTGTTGTGTGTGTGGTGCTGTGGTGTCGTGGTTGGAGGGAGGAGTTGGAGATATGTGAAAGGTGGTTGTGTTTGGAGGTGGAGGTGGAGGTAGTGGGGGAGGAGGGGGAGGAGGAGGTGATTATTGGGATGTGAGGAGGGGTGACAGAGTTGTAGGTAGAAAAGTAGAGTAGAGTAGAGTGCTGAGAGTGCTGCAGAGATCTGGAGTCAGACCCCTTCGGACGTCATCCAGCGTGCGACGCGGCCACTGATGGAGACACAACGCTCAACGGCAGCGACCGACGCAGCAGCAACAGCGGAGTCGCAGGGCCAGGCCGGTGGGTCGCCGCGACCGTCCCCCAGAATGCCTCGGATCGTGCTCGTTCGGAGGACAGGCGGGGACCCGGCGCCGGATCGCATACCCCTCGCTCCGGCAACCGGATGGGCCGGAATTGGGCCACCGCGCATATCCGGTCCACAGCCGGACATCACACTCAGCAGCGACGGGAAGACACGGGGATCTCCAGGTGGCACGGCCGGATTCGGAGCACGCCGAGGTCTCTAGATAGCCTGCCGAACCCGCAAGCTAGACCTCGGCTGCACCTCGGATGCACCTCAGCCGTCGACTAGGCCGCACCTCGGCACCACCTCGCGGCTGCACCTCGGCTGCACCTCGGCTGTACCTCGGCTGCACCTCGGCTGCACCTCGGCCGCACCTCGGCTAAACCTCGGCTAAACCTAGGCTAAACCTCGGCTGCACCTCCGCAGCTGCTCCGCTCTCTCGCGGCCAAGCGTGGCGACAGACGCCGCATAGCGCGTGGACAGCGTCTCGGCGGGCTGCATGTCGCGGCTCTGGACCGCGTCGACATGGCCAGCGTTGGCCGAGCAGTTGATGTCAGCCAGGGCAGCCTGAGCTGCAAGCTGCGCTGCCGGCTCGAGCTGCCGCAGTCGGCGACGAGGCAAAAGATGTCATCAGCGGCGAGGGTGAGAGGGTTGAGCGTGTCGGCGTGCAGACGGCCGTCGGTGCTGCCGTCTGCGCCGCCGTGGTTGCAGCCCTCTCCGCCGCCGCCGCCACCGCCACCGCTCCCGGCCGCGTCGCCGCGTCCGCGTCCTCCTCGTGCTCCACGTCCTCCTCACCCTCCTCAACGAGCGCGGCGTCAATCACCAGCGGGCTGTGCCTTCCGCTGCCCGGAGAGGCCTTGGGTAAGCCGCCAGGCGCTGAGCTGCTGCGGTGATAGCAGCCCCTGGGCAGCTTCTTGCAGTTGCAGGTTGGGGGTGCACTCGTAGAGGGCTTGAGCGGCCGCGGCGCGTGCAGCAACGCCTGCGGGTGGGCGGCTTGCGCTGGAACCTTCCCTCCGCCATCGCGTAGTCGGCCCGCGGCGTTGCGCGCGTCGACTTCCTCCTCCCCTCCCCTCCATCGGCTGCTTCCACCGGGCGGAGAGCACAGTCGCGAGTCATCTCCGTCCCCGGTGTGACGGTACGGGGGCGAAGTAAGCGGGGTGATGGCGCCGATGAATGAGGGGCAACCAAAACGGCGGGCGAGTAAGTAACCGGACGCGTTGAAGAATTTTACAATAAAACTCCCTCGCACGACACTGGGCACGGGACTGACGCGCGTTGAAGAATTTCGACCTACGTACATTCCCGGCCGGAGGAGAACTGCGACATTTTAGTTTGTTTTTTACATCGGAACATAGGTAGGTAGGGGCGGGCCAACATTGCCCCGCGACGGCTCGAACGCTCTTTTCTTTTCCTGGCACAAAACATATATGTCATACCGGTGCGCGATCGCCGCTCCGCTGCCAGACACGCCGCCGCCCGCCCGCCTCCTCGACCTCCCCAGGGAGCTCCTCGTGCGCGTCCTCTCTCGCTGCGAGGGCCCCGTCGACATCGCTCGCGTCGCGGCCGTCTCGCTTCTCTTCCACGCCTCGCTCGCGGAAGAAGGCATCCGCTTGTGGGCGCAAGAGCGCGGCTTCGAGCTGCCGGCGCAGCCCGTTAGCGAGGGCTGCCCCGTACGGTGGGCGTGCTTTATGGCGCTGCTACGCGAGGCCAACCCGCCGGCGAGGGCGGCGGCAGGCCAGTATCACAGCGTCTTCATCGTCGGCGAGGGGCGGCTCTCGTCGTGCGGCAACGCGCCGTCCTACCTCCCAGGACTGCTCGGGCACGGCGAGCTCGCGACGCAGCTCAACACGCCGACGCGCCTCCCCTCGGCGCTGGGTGGCGAGCGCGCCGTGAGCGTGTCGGCTGGAGTTTACCACAGCCTCGCCCTCACCGCTGACGGAGCCGTCTGGAGCTGGGGCTGTGGTGGAAACCGTGGCAAGCTGGGCCACGGCGACGAGCAGGGCCAGCTACTGCCCAAGAAGATCGAGGCCTTTGCCAGCCAGCGCGTCGTCGCTGTCTCGGCTGGAGAGTGCCACAGCCTCGCCCTAACCGCCAACGGAGACGTTTGGAGCTGGGGCTGTGGATACTTTGGCGTGCCCGGCCATGGCGACGAGCAGAACCAGCTGCTGCCGAAGAAGATCGAGGCCTTCGCTGGCCAGCGCATCCTCGCTGTGTCGGCTGCGGCCTGCCATAGCATCGCTGTCACCGCCGACGGCGCCGTCTGGAGCTGGGGCAATGGAGGCTTTGGCAAGCTGGGCCACGGCGACGCGCAGAAGCAGCTGCTGCCCAAGAAGGTCGAGGCGTTGGCTGACCAGCGCGTCATCGCTGTGTCGGCTGGGGGCGCGCACAACCTCGCCATCACCGCCGACGGCGCCGTCTGGAGCTGGGGCATGGGAGCCTCTGGCCGGTTGGGCCACGGCGACGAGCAGCGCCAGCTACTGCCGAAGAAGATCGAGGCGCTGGCTGGCCGGCGCGTCGTCGCTGTATCGGCTGGAGGCAACGACAGCATCGCCCTCACCGCTGGCGGCGCCGTCTGGAGCTGGGGCCATGGAGAATACGGCCAGCTGGGCCACGGCGAAGAGCAGCACCAGCTGCTGCCCAAGAAGGTCGAGGCCTTGACTGGCCAGCGCGTCGTCGCTGTGTCGGCAGGAAGCGACCACAGCCTCGCCCTCTCCGCCGACGGCGCCGTCTTCTCGTGGGGCGGTGTGGGGAGGCCGTCGTGGGGCGGCGGCGGCGGCTGCCTAGGCCACGGAGAGGACCTGTCGAACCAGCAGCTGCCCAAGAAGATCGAGGTGTGGTCGCCGGGGCAGTGAGGTGTCGGGGGGCTCTGACCGGCTGGCCGGGCTCAACTGCACTAGAGGTGCTTGTGTGTGTGCTTGTGTGTGTGTATGTGTGTGTGTGTGTGTGTGTGTGTGTGTGTGTGTGAGAGAGAGAGAGAGAGAGAGAGAGAGAGAGAGAGCTGTGTGAGTGTGAGTGCAGGGTATGACCCGGCCTTGAACGCGTGGGAGGCGGTGGCGCCGATGGCGACGGCTCGGGAGTGTGTTCTCTCGCAGTGTCGATGTAGCGTACAGTAGGAGTTTAGCGCGTACTCTCCTTTTTACATACATAGTCAGTCTGAGCACAGTCGTCAAGGGCACAGTAGCTTCACTCGCGGCCCCAAGGGCACACAGTCACTCAGCTCTAATTATGCGCATGCAAATGGGCGTGGAAGCGCGGAGCCCGGGGCGGCACTTGAACTCGCCGCTTTCCTCGCACACTTCGGCTCGCTCTCGCACCTCGCAGTCGCACGAGAAAAAAGTTGAGGTTTAGGTGTTTTTACGGGACGCCCTTTTAATTGAACCTTCACATTCGAGAAAGGAGTAACCGTGGCATGGACGTGTGCGTCATGGAGGTATGTGCGTGTGCGTGCTAGGCGAGCACGGCCTCGGCTCCCTGTACGGCCGAGAGGAGCATCCTCGCAGTGAGCGCCGTCCCGTGCTTGGACAGCGCCGCGGGCGATGCGGCTTCGACGTCCCAGATGGTGCGGGGGTCGCCACGTCCAGGTCTCGGGGTGAGTCCCGGGTGAGACCCGCCCCCCCCCCCGTCCCGGGGCTACTGTGATAAGCACATAGATACCTGCTAACACACGGAACGAAAATCCGTCGCTGGACGGCCGAAAAGAAGCGTTGTGGGCGGCCCCGTTTTGCCGCGTGCGTCAGTGAAGGGCGTCCCGTGTGCTGGACGTTGTCGAAGAAGTCACCACCTTCACGCTGGCATTCAAGTGCGGCAAACGTGTGTCAAAAAGGAAGCAGCCAGAGCCGGCTGCGGATCGGGTCGAGGCAGCAGCAGACAAGCTCGTCCCTGTCCTAAAGACATACCGCAAGAACAGGGGTCTAGAGCGAGAGGAGCTGCCACGCGCTTGCTCGGCCATCCGTCATCTCAGCTCGGTCCAGTAGCGGCCACCGGCCGAAGCCTACTGTGTACCATTGCCGTTGCGATAGCACGCCTGGGAGGGATGTGGCCAGAGCAGTGCTGCTGTCGCCCGCCAAATCGACCCGGCTCTCAACCAAACTGGCAGCTGGATCGACATTGATCGGATTGCCTCGCGCTCATCAAGGTGGCAAGCTCACATCGAGGCGGCTCTAATGGCGACTTTGAGGCTGCCGCGCCCGCGGAGCCGGATCCCGACGCAGAGCCGCCTCTCAACGATGGCTCAGTTGACAGCACCCACACCGGCGAGAGCGTGCTCGGGGCGCTGAGCTGGGTGCGGGCAGCCGCCCCTAGCCGACGCGGAGTATTGGGGCCAGTACTCGGGGTCTGAGTCCGTCGCGCGGCTCGCGCCTCCTCCAGTGAGGTTGAACGTGTCTCGAGGTCGACGTGGTTTATCTTCCTCGTTTAGTATATGTGTATATTGTCGAACCCTCCGCCGGACACGTGCCAGACAGAGGCCCCGGGCAGCACCCCTCCCCACCTTTTCGACCCCCAACGTGCGCCGGCCCTCTGCCACACCGCTCCGTCCTGACTGTGACTCCGTCACCGTAGAGCAAGAGCGTTGGACCGATTGAGACTGAGTGTGCTGGGTGGTGCCACCGCGAGGCTGTGAGCCCACCTGAGGTTCCGAGCTATGAAAGTGTGGCTGAGTTGAACTCTCGTCAACCTCTCATGAGTTCGGCAGCACTGGGCCTGTGCATCCAACAGTGATCAAGCGCAGGGGGAAGGGGGACAACCCGCCGCCCTCAGTTGCATCCCACCGAAGTGGTCTGATGCGCCTGCCCCATCCTAAGACTGCCGGGAAGTCATCCCTTCTGCGGTGCGTGCGGAAGAGGATAGCATGTAGTAGTGTAGCCACTCGCTTCCTGCACCCTCGGCCTCACGAGCTGTTTTCTGTCGCCCCCCTCAATCAGAGCCGATTGTGCAATGCGGCAAATTTGAGTCACCAGCCATCGGCGTGTACCTTGGCAGGTGAAGAGAACTGCATCCGCACTGCACCCGCACCAGAGGCGCCTCAACCCGTGTCCGCCACTAACTCGGATTCCGAAGGCGAAGCAGCTCGGCCGTGAGCACCAGAGGGTTATGCTCTTATAACCAGTCGAGAATGCGGCCCCAAGAGCACGGTCGGCCCAATTGCCGCAGCTTCAATTGGCTATTGCGCATGCAAATGGGCGTAGAAACCGGGGCGGCTCGCTTGAACCGGCCGCCATCCTGCAAACTCGTGGTCGCTCAGAAAAAATAGAAGTTAATAGGAAACCCTCGCCCTTCCCCGCCAGGAACGGGAGCACAGTGAATGCGCCGAGCGGGGATTCTTCTTCGCCTCAGGGTGTGGGAGAGGACGACGTCTGGTTGGTAGACGTTGAAGCTGGCTGGCTGTGTATCGCGTAACACCAATCCTCGCTACCCACCGGGGAACGATATCGCAACGAGAACCGAAAAGAATTTTACAACAGACTCCCTCGCACGACACTGGGCACGGGACTGGCGCGCACTGGCACACTCACAGGTACAACACCGAAAAAGAAAATTTCTGTGCATCGGGCGCCAAGCAGCCACTCCGCTCTCTGGGCTCTGTCAGCCTCAACCGCTCCAGTGTCAGCCTCAATCGCTCCAGCCGAGAACCGCTCCAGCCGATGGCCAAGCGAGAGCGCGAGGAGCCGCGGTGGGGGACCCTCGTGCCCCACAACCCGCAGCAGTGCGAGGGCCCGGCCCCTCTCCACGGGCGCGTCGTCATTGTCGGCCGAGAGGGCGACGTGCGAGCGCCGTGCAACCCGCATCTCTCGAGGCAGCACATCCGGCTCGAGCGAGAGGACGGCAGGGTCTACGCGACGCATCTCTCGGCGGTAAACACAACCTGGCTCAACGGATCGAGGCTCGAGCAGAACCAGCGGACCCTCGTCGAGCCATGCGCGGGCAACGCGCCGCACCAGCTGGATGGCGAGGCGGACGACGCGCCTCTGATCTTCGTCAGCGTCGTGCACGCCCGCGCGGCGCGCGATTGCATCGAGGCCGAGCTGGTCGATGGCTGGTGCGGCTGGTCGCTCCGCCTCGAGCTAGCCAACGATTGTGGCAGTGCGGCGGCTGCTTCAACGATTGTGGCGGTGGCGCCGGAGGCGGTGGCGCCGGCGCCGGCGCCGGCGCCGGCGGTGGTCGTCGATGAGGAGCCGCGCACGCAGCTTGAGCGCGTGCTCGAGGGGGGACTGCTGTGCAGCCCCGAGTACATCTGCTCCCACGATGCTTCGATTGCTCCGATCCTCTTCATCTCCCTCGACAACTCTCTGGTGAGGCGGCACGTCGCTAGCGCGCCCGGGGCCTTCACCCGCAACTGGCTCAACACGGCGGTGGCGGCCAACCAAGAGTGTGAGCGTCGCCCGCCCACTACTCTCGCCCTCGCCTCTGTAGCCCACCGAGTCCCTCCTCTTCCTGCTCAGATGCCCCGCTCGAGGAGTGGTACTACCAAAAGTTGGCCGCGCTTGCGAGCGAGGGCTACCGCCTCGTCGTCATTGGCCAGCGCGTGCAGGCCATCAGCCTCTCGCCCCCCGCCTCTCCACCCCCGCCCCCTCTCTGTAATTCCACTGGCCCAAATGCAGGCGAACCACAACCCGAACAACGCCAAGGTGCGCTGCGCCGTGCAAATGATCGAGGCGGTCTCGGTCCGTGTTGCACAGCCGCTCGAGTACGTCCTCTCCATCTCGCGGGACGTCAGCAAGACGTCCAACCAGGTCGGCTTTTGGCGCGCGATTGAGGCCGCCGTCGGCCGGCCCGTCGGCGGCAAGGACAAGTACGCCGCCGGCGTCTGCCGGCGGTGGGACCCGAGCCTGCTGGGCCACGCGGCGCCGGCCACCGACATCGACCGGCGCTTTGTGGCGTTGCGCTTGGGTCTGACGCCGTTGACAAAGAGCCAGGTTATGGCTCTTTGATGGCGTGGGGGGGGGGGGGGGGGATCGGTGCCGGTGCGCGTGCGCGGGGCCATCCTTGGTCGGTGGACATTGCGTGTCCACCCGTACAGTCTGCGAGCAGGGTTCGTGGGAATGCAGGCGGGCGTCGCGGGCGCTACATAGCGGGCAGTGGGAGCGCCGCCTCCTCACCCACTGCCTGCTAGCCACTGTACTGTTAGTGTGTCGCCCTCTTCTGTTGCGACTTGGATGCATGTGGTACTATATTAGCATGTGTCGGATGCGGCGCGCGTCCTCTAAAAAGGAGTCCTTGGCCTGGCTTTTCTTTTCTTTCAGCCTTTTCCTCGAAAGGTCTGTCGGACGCGTTCTCTGGGACACGGGACCAAGCGCAGGCGCAACCTCCCTCGGGTGCTCACAGCCCGTTGTTCGCAACCGCTACTTCAGCCCTCGATCTCCGCTCGCCTCCATCGCCTCTCCGCTCGCCTCCACTCGCTTCTCCGCTCGCCTCCACTCGCTTCTCCGCTCGCCTCACCTCGCCTCCGTGCACGAGACGCAACCATCGGCGATCGCGCCTGGCCGCCAATCTCCACCACCTGCTGCTGAGATCCCAGCGCCTATCACTATCGCACCACTCCTCGCTGGTAGGTCCACGTTGAGCACTGGCCGTGGCTTACACGCCAGTGCTCGACGGCTGCGAGAGTCTTGGGCGAGTCGCTCGGCGTGTGTCAAGGGGACCTCTCAGTGGCTGTTGAAGCTCAATAACTGCATGATGCGCGTCTCACGCCCTCGTATTGTCGGCTCACGACCTTGCACTGTCGACTCCTCTTCCACACGCCCTGTTGCAGGACTCACTCCGCTCTAACTCTCTCACCGGGCCGCTTGGGGCTTGGCTATCCTTTGTGCACCAAGGAGACACACTTTTGCCTGTACACATGCCTCCCTACTCACACTCAAATCACATACACAAGCATTCGTCTTCAGGCCAGTACACCGCCAGGAACTGATCGAAGTCAGCGTCACGGACATCGCTCACATCGCTCTTTGCGCTCTGCTCACTCGCGTGCTTCCGGGCAAAGGTGCCATGCTCGAGCCCCTCGACGCCAAGCTGGAGGAGCGCCTGCTGGAGGTCGCCGCCAAAGTCGGCGCCGTGCTCGCGGCGCAGCACCACGGTGCGCACGCGCCGCGCGTGCCGGCGCGCCGCGTCCAGGTAATGCTGCTGCGGCCGCAGCAACGCCCACGTGCCTGCCTCAGCCTTGTGTCGCACCAGCGCGTCGAGCAGTGCAGCAGGCGAGACAAAGGAGGCCGCGCCGCCGAGCGCCTCGACCATCCACGCCCAACTCAGCTTCGCCCTCACCGACCACAATTTGGTCAGGGCGCTGCGAGCGCGCTGCAGCGGCGGCGTGAGCAACACGACGGCGGACCAGTCCGCGGGCACTTCCGACCCGTGCATCCGCTCCGGCGCGTCGAATGGCGCGACGACCCACTCATCTCGCCCATAGAGCGCAGAGAGCACGGAGATTGTGCCCGTGCGGCCCGGCGAGAGGATGGCGACGCGCGCGGCGTAGTGCGACGCGACGCACTGAGGCGCGACGTGGTAGCCGAGTGCCGTGAGAGAGGAGAAGGAGATGCGGGCGGCGCCGACAACGCCCGTCGGCTGCGCGCTGCGCGAGGCGTTGGACACCGAGATCAGCGCGTTGTAGTAGTCGGACTTGTAGCGCAATCTCGGCTCCATCACGTCGCAGAGCCACCGCCTCGCAGGCGGCTCATCGACGACGGGGGGAAGGGAGTCGAGGAGCGAGCTGCGCAACATCCTAACTCCCTCCTCGGAGCACAGCAGCGAGGCGCCGCCGGCCGCCATCCAGCGGGCGGCGTCGTCGGCAGTGCTCTCCGCGGAGAGGCGGGCCTCGGCCTCTTCGACGGACGGCAGCGGCGCGCCCCGCGCGCGGGCCAGCACCAGCGCGTGCGCGGCGGAGCAGCAGCCCCGCAGCTCGCGGGTGAGGCGGCCATGCGAGTAGTTGCCGGTGCGCGAGAACCCGGCGCCCATCGCCCCACGCCCGAGACCCGTCCCGCGCATGAGGTGGCGCTGCTCGTCGTGGAACGTCCTCTCGGCCCATCCGACGGCGGCATGGTTGCCGTGGGAGAAAAGGAGCGCGAGCTGTACATGCTCGAAGGCTTCGGCGGGCGACAAGTCGAGGGAGTCGCGGCTGCCGACGCACACGCCGGCGCGGCGCAGCACCGTCGCCCACTCCTCCCCTCCGTAACAGAAGAGGCGCAGCGCCTCATTCCCCCCGGCGTTGCCCTGGAAGCGCCGCAGGTAATCGCTGGTCGCGAACACCCGCTCGATCCCTCCGTACTCCTTCCAGCGCTCGATGGCCGTCTGACTCGCCTCCATCGCGCCGAGGCGGAGAAGGTTCTCGTGCAACAGGCTGAGGCCCTTCCCCGGCGGCCCGTGCGGCGCGAGCTGCTCGAGCACGGCCGCGTGCAGCGCGGCCGCGGGCTGATTGACGGCCGCGCGCACGCTGTCCTCGACATCGACGTCGGACCAGCCCTCGGCTGCCGCGGGGGGCGGCGGCCCTGCTACTCGAACTGCATCCCAGAGCGCCTCACGGAGGGCGCGCGAGATGCGTGTGCCGGGGTCGAGCGCGCGCATAGAGGCTGCCACCGCAGCTGCAGCGTCCGAGACAGCCCCAGCCGCCGCGGCGTCGAGCCCCGCCGCTAGCAAATCGCGAGCCTCTCGCTTGCTCAGGCTGCGCGCCACCCTGAGCGGCTCTCGCAGGTGCAGCTCGCACGCCCGCCTCCACACACCATCGCGCCGCTCGAGCTCGCCCTCGACGCGCCCGCGCAGGTCACCGCCGTCGCCGAGCGCGTCGACATCGAGCGCGAGGAGGGCCGCCAGCCCGGCGGCGGCCTCACGCCGCATCCCCGCAGCGACGGCGGCATCCTCCGCCGCACCGCCTCTCAGCAGGAGCAGCGCCACCGCCGCGTCGCACATCGCCCCCGCCGAGGCGGCGATGAGCGCGCCACGAGCAGATTCAAGGACCCGACGGTGGTCGAGAGGCGCATGCCGCCGCACGTCGGGCGTCGCGAGCGCCGCCAGCTGGCCGGCTGGCGTGGGCGCCTCGAGGGCGCGCCTCGCGAGCGTCTCCTCGGTGACGCCTACAGTGACACTCCCATCTAGCTCTCGCACTGCCGCGCCCTCTCGTCTCCTCGCCTCGGCCCGCCACCTAGATCGACGCCGCCGCAGTCAGAGACGTGTCACGTTATCACCGCCGCAATCGCGTCACGCTCCCACCTAGATGACGCAATCCTGTCACGCTCATCCCACCACGCTCGCCTCCCGCCGCCGCCCGCCGCCAGGCTCGCCTCCTCCTCCTCCTCCCGCCTCGCCGCCCGCGCCCTCCGCCCCCTCCCCGCTCGCCGCGAGCTGGGCCAGCGCGTCGTCCACCTCCATCGCCTCGGCGCCGCCCGCCTCCCGCCTCCCGCCGCACAGCCGGAGCATCTGCTCAAAAAAGTCGCGCTCGTTCTTCGCCGCGTCCCGCCTCGCTTTCGCGTCCGCAACCGCGAGCCCCTCCGCCGCCCTCGCGCTCGCTGACGCCGCCCGCTCCTCGACAGCCTCGGCGATGCGCAAGCGCTCCTCATCCGCGGCAAGCACGGCCTCGGCGGCCGCGATGGCGCAGGCCCACCAGCCGGCCCGCTCGGGCGTGAGGGGGGCGTCGACGTCGACGCCTGCGCGGGGCGGGCGGATCGGCCCCGTCGGTGTATCGGGCGGTGCCCCGTGCGAGCAGTCGGGCGGGGTGGGGGAACGGGAGGAGTGGCGGTGTTTGAGACATCTGTGTGCTTCCGAGAGAGCGTCTCTGTCTGTGTGCTGGCGCCGCCTCGCCTGCCACGAGCGGGCTCCGCCGCCGGCGCGGCCCCTTCCGCTTCAGACCGCCCCCGCCCCCGTCGCGCCCCCGCCCACCGCCGCCCGCCGCACGGTCCCGCCCGCGGCCACGCCCGCCCCGCACCGCCGCGCCAGCCGGCCGCCCCTCCGCCCCGCCCGGCACCGCCGTCGCCCGCGGGCGCACCGGGCCGTGCTCCCGGACGCCCCAGCGCCCGAACGTGCGCGCCCCTCCGCCCGCAGGTGTGGGCTCTTCGCCGAGGAGCGGCGAGGGCGTCGAGGCGCCGCCAAACGCGCCGGGAATATCCTCGACGCCCGGCGTGCCAGCCGGCCTCCCCTCCGCCTCTACTGCCGGCCGCCGCCCCTCCCCGCCCGACGCCTGCACCCGGCCCGGCGGCACCGCGCCTAGCCGAGGGACGGCCCCCCGCGGCGGCGCCTGGCTCGACTGGTACGCAAACTCGGCGATCACGTTCCGCTTGCGCTGCTGCTGCCCCTCGCCCGACCCCGCCCCGCCCGCCCGCCGCTGCTCTGGCTCCTCGGCCTCGCCTCGCCGCCCCTCTCCGCCGGGCGACGGCGCCCGGGCCGGTGTCGGCGGCGCTGCGACGAGCCGAGCGACGTGCTGTGGCGACGCCGCCTGCCTCGGCTGGAAGGTGAAGTCGGAGAAGTCCAGCCGCGCGCGCGGCTGCTGCCCCTCGCCCGACCCCGCCCCGCCCGCCCGCCGCTGCTCTGGCTCCTCGGCCTCGCCTCGCCGCCCCTCCCCGCCGGGCGGCGGCGCCCGGGCCAGTGTCGGCGGCGCTGCGACGAGCCGAGCGACGTGCTCTGGCGACGCCGCCTGCCTCGGCTGGAAGGTGAAGTCGGAGAAGTCCAGCTGCCCCTCGCCCGACCCCGCCCCGCCCGCCCGCCTCTGCTCCTGCTCCTCGGCCGCGCCTCCCCGCCCCTCTCCGCCGGGCGACGGCGCCCGGGCCGGTGTCGGCGGCGCTGCGACGAGCCGAGCGACGTGCTGTGGCGACGCCGCCTGCCTCGGCTGGAAGGCGAAGTCGGAGAAGTCCAGCTGCCCCTCGCCCGACCCCGCCCCGCCCGCCCGCCCCTGCTCCTGCTCCTCGGCCGCGCCTCCCCGCCCCTCCCCGCCGGGCGACGGCGCCCGGGCCGGATGCGACGGTGCTGCGTCGAGCCGAGCGACGTGCTCCGACGACTCCGCCGGGCTCGGCTGGAAGGACAGCGCCTGCCGCTTGCACGGCCCCCCCTCCCCCTCCCCCTCCTCCCCCTCCTCCTCCTCCCCCTCCTCCTCCTCCGCCTCCCCCTCCTCCTCCGCCCCCGCCGACGCACCAGACAGGCCGGCTCGCGCGCGGCGCAGCAGCGCGACGCGGCAGAGCCCCACCGCCGTGCCGCACGTGACCGCCGCGGCGTTCCTGCGCGTGTCGGCGATCGCCGTGACGGCGCTGCGGCACGCGCCCGCCAGGTCGAGGATGGCGGCGACGAGGGGCCGTGCGGCCTCGGGCTGCGGCGGGGCGGTGGCCTCGCCAGGCGAGCCGTCGCCCGTCTGCGCGTGGGCGCGGTGGGGTGCGGGTTGGAAGGACGGGGAGGGTGCGGCCCGGGGCGAGTGGGCGTGGGCGTGGGCGTGTGTGTGGGGGGGTGCGTGTGCGTCTCTCTCTAAAGTGTCGGGATGTCTACGGTCCAGACCCCGCCGCCGACCGCGATGTGGGCCAGGGCCTCGCCGCACTCGCCGCTCGTCAGCCCCTCCACCTCGCTGAGCAGCCTCGGCAAGACGCACGCCTCGAGCGCGAGCTCGCTGAAGTAGAGCGGCACCTCCAGCAGCGGCCGCAGCTGCGCGAGCCCCGGCCTGGCAATGCGTGCGAGCGCCGCCCTGACCGCGCCACGCGTCGCGAACTGCGTCCCCGGCGGGACGCGGCACAGCAGGGGCGCAAGCTCGGACGCGCACGTCGCGCGAGCCAGGTCGTCGGGCGTGGTTGCGGGCCCGACGGCGCCTGTGCCAAGAGAGGCGAGGGAGCACATGATGCGCTCAGACACGCGCGCGGCCCCACGGCGCGTTCGGGGGCGCACACCGGCGGGCATCAGCCGGCGCGTCTGGAGGAGGGCGAGCGGCGAGTCCGATGTGGCGCCGGCGAGCGAGTCGGCGTTGCTCAGGATGCGCTGCAGGCACACGAGCAGGCTCTTCTTGTCGGCCGCGTTTGGTGAGAGGCGCTTCCGCTCCTTTGGCCAGCCCGCCTCCCATCCGTACTCGAACGTGAGCCAGAGCTTCGACTCCGACGAGCAGACGGCGCCGCTCCCCGCACCCAGGCGAAAGAAGGCCGGGTTCTGGAAGGCTAGCATCCGGATCACGTTGTACGCGCCAGAGCTCCGCATCGGTCGGTCCCTCTCGCCCGCCCCTCCGCTCGAGCCGTCGGCCCCTCCTGCGACACGCGCGCGCGCGCCGCTCGCGCCGTCAGAGAGCAAAACGGATCCATGGCGCGGGCGTCGGGCGGGGCGGAGGGCCGCGCGCCGAGAAAGGCCGCGCCCTGCACGAGGGCCCCCACGCGCACGGCCGCGGCGCGGGCCTCCGAGCCCAGGGGCGACTTGATGTACGGCTCAAAGGCGGCGGGACTGCAGGTCGTAAACGAGAGCATGAGGTTGACGAGCAGCTGGTTCAGCCGCTCCGAGCTGCCCGTGAAGGGGAGGCGGTATGTGACGGCGCCCTCTCCCTTGGTCAGCGTCGCATTCTCGCTCTCCGCCATCACGCGCCGCAGCTCAGCGCAGATGGCTGTGCGCCGCGTCTCGGAGTCAGCCATTCCCTCTCCCGGCGGCGGGCGCTGCTCGAGAAGGTCGCGCCGCGGCTCGGAGCAGAGCCCGCCGTCGAGTGCCTCTCCCGCCGCCTGGCCGCCGAGCAGCCGTGGCGGGCCGTCGCTCGCGCCGCCGCGCGTCACGCCCTCGCCCTCATAGCCGACGGCGCCTTCGCGCGGCCACTGAAGTTGAGGCGTCGAGGACGGTGTCCGCCGCGCGCTCGCACTGCCCGCCGCCGCCGTGCTTCCCGCCACCGCCGAGTCGTCCCACGAGGGTGGCACGGCGGTCGGGCGGAGGGCGTCGTTGGGGCTGCTGCTTCCCTTGGAGCTTGTCGCCGCGTCGTCCTCGGCGGCGGCGGCAAGAGGCGCGGAGCCGTGCGCTGGACGCGCCGGATGTGCCGGCCGTGCCGGGCCGCCCATGCCGCGTGTAGGCACTTCCATGCGGACCTCGCGACGGCCCCGAGTCAGCGCGGACAGAGCCCGGAGATTTTTTTCTTCGGCCGCACACAGAATTGCTGGGATGGCGCCTCTCCCGCCACTTTCACAGATTACTCCACAGGGAGAGAGGGAAACACTGGGTGTCCACTCAGGCTCCGCGCTCACGTACATCTATCTAAATTGCCCGGTCGTGGGCCGCCTCCTTCTGACTGCCAGCCAGGCCGTCTCCAACCAAACCAGAGTTGTCTCGATTTTTTGAGAAAGACGGATGGCGGCCCAAGCCGACACGACCAACGCACGTTATACACGCACGGTGCACGCTCGAAACATTTTCTCAACAATCAAGCAATCGGCGCGGTGAGCCCTTCATCACAGCGACGCCGTGAAGCGAGACTGCGAGAGACGCACGGTTACATAGCAACGGACGGGCACCTTCGTCGACTCGCTCGCTCCGCTCGCGTTGCGCAGCTGGATCTGGCTGGCTACGCACCTCGCGGCTTGCACATGAGCGGCGACCACAGCAGGCGGCGCAAGAAGAAGCGGTCTCGGCATAACGAGCGGGCGGCGACAGCCCTACCCCAAGCAGAACCGCCGCCCACACCTCCGCCGGCGCCGTGGCGGTCCACACAGTTCCAACAACCTCTACCGCGCTGGACAACAGGAGACCGACGGCGGTATGTGACCACAAAGACAGCGAGCAACGGATCCGCCCGTCGAGCTCGGCCTTCATCCTCGGCGGCTGGCTGGCACTAGCCCCGCCAACGCCTGAGGCGTCTACGTAAATCGGCCCTCGCGCTCTGCTCGCCTTGGAGCACTCGCGAGACTCCAGTGAGGCACGCTGTGAGCTCCCGCGCCGTTTCAGCCTGGTTTGGCTCGGTTTTGACACCGAATCCTCCACTGTACGGGAATCACTGCCTCGGCAATTACCGCATCACTCCTCGCTGTAGGCCCGGTGCTACAGTTGAGCACTGGCCGCGGCAAGGTCGTGTGCCCTTGCGGTCTTTAGCGTCTTCAGCGCCTTCAGCGTCTGCTACTTGCAGGTGAAAGAGCCAGCTGTTGGCGGGCTCGCTCAGGTGTGACGCATGTTTTCCTCTTGTGGCCGTTTTCTCCCTTGCCGACACACGCAAGGATCGAGATTGTGGGAGATATATAATTTAATTGGTGAGGGGAGGGGGTGTGGGGGTATGGGGGAATGTGTGGGGTGAGGAGAAAGGGGGGAGGGGGGAGAGAGGGGGGGGAAGGAGTTGTGTGTGTGTGTGTGTTTGTATGTGTGTGTGTGTGTGTGTGTGTTTGTTTGTTTGTGTGTGAATTGTAATGTTGAGATGAGATCGAGGAGTTGATCGGAGCGTTGTAGAGGTTGCTGAAAACTGAAGTTCGCCCTCGGGTTAAGGGGTGGAGCAAGCTTCCTGGCGTTTCTGGCGAGCGTCCAGACGTCGCAGAGCATCCGGCGCAGGCGCGCAGCGACCCAAATTTTTGCTCACCGCACGGCCGTGCGAGCCGTCGGTCGGTGGTGATGGTCGGCGTCGGCGCGCGCCGACCAACGCGGCTGCGGTGGGCGTCATGTGGCGGGCGTCGTGTCTAGACATTGTCCGAATTTCGGCGTATTTCAGTTGTATTCGGCGGCTAGTGGACTGTGCTGTACAATCCGAGGGCGTTCCCATGGCCTCACGGGCCCAAGTGTTCATCCCAGCCCATGCAGCATGCTGTTACTGTTTGTTACTGTTGTTACTGTCGTTTAGCGGCCAGCAAGCAGAAAATGGCAAAAACTCCGGGTAAACCCCGAAAATCGTTTTCCCGGGTATTTTCGGGGTATTACCCGCACTGGACGCTGGAGATCGTCGTGGGTCACTGCCACAGGCCTTCCTTATTGTTGTTCAGCCGGCCTAACGTTAGCTACTGTTGTTGCATGTTGGGGAGCCCCACTGTTGTTCTGAGAGAGATTTTAGAAAACCAACCAGAAATCTCTTGTTCTGTTGTTACTGTTAAAAAAAGTAACTGTGGGCGGGCGTCGAGTCCGTGTCGAGTCCGTGTCGAGTGTTTACTAGCTCCGAGTAGAGGGGGCGTTCTGCTGCTAGGGGAAACCTGGAGCGCGGAGCTAACCCTCGGAGACCCGTGTTTACTTTAAGGCCCTTGCCCTGCGAACGCGCACCCCCGGGGCTAGGGCTCTCTAGCCCGTAACCCGATACCGATCATCCGGCCCGCTGGATGCGCTTCTCAGCTCACCGGCCCTGGATGTGAGGTTGCCGACTGCACTCCAAGTGCTCCAATACAGGGTTCGCGAGGGGGGTCGCCGAGGCGCCCAGCGCGCGCGGGGAAGCTCGCAGGGCGTTGGGGTAGCTATGCCTCACGTGCAGCGCCGACGGTCGGGGTCGGCGGAGCACGCCAGCGGCAGGAGAGCGCCTGGGTCCCAGTGGGACCCGGGTCCCAATATTCGTTCCGGTCCCATTCGGGTCCCATTTGCGAGTGAAATGTCACAGTACCAGTTGCAAAATGTCACACACATGTGGGCCAAATGTCACGGGACGTACGCGGGGGCAAGCAAGGGGATTGAGGACTGGCGATTCACATGGAGGTCCCCACCGCGGCGGACGCCGCGTGAAGGGTGGCGTCGTGGGCAGCAAAAGCGAGGCGAGCGCGCGACAGAAGCGTGCGCAGTGTGGTGCTGCGGCGTAACACTAGCAACACTGTTCAGCTCCCAACGTTAAACAGCTCAAAACTAGACAGAACGGCCCCAAATCGGCCCCGGAACCGACTCGGGGCCCGTCTGCGCCGCACCCAGCTCCGCCGGGAGGGGCGCGCGCCGTTCCCCGCGGCTCGGGCGGGCCACGCAGACGCGGCGGGAGAGCTTCCCGTGCCCTGTGAGTGCCGTCACACCGCCTCAAATAGGTCCCAAAGTGGGGTTTGGCTTTGCGGTTTGCCTCTTATTAGACGGTGCTCTCGGGGCCGCGCGCTAGCCGGGTAGTTGTTTTTTGACGACAATTATTGACCGAAAAGTCAGTTTGCGATCAGATTTTCTTCACCGGAATCAAAGGCACGTACTAAACTCTCTATGTACAGGTGTCGACCGCAACGCGGGTGTCGCAACACAACGCACGCTGGCCAGCGGGAAATCTCGAGGGGGGGGGCAGATACACGGCATCGAACGGCACGCGCGGGGATCGTCACTCAACTGTACACCCGAAGTGTGTTTGATTGCTGATTGGGTCGCGCGCGCGGACCGTCCTGGGGGCTGCGAGAGCTGAGCCGCGTCCCGCGAGCAAAGTCTACCTAACGAGCCGGGTGCGACGCACGGCGGCAACGCAGCACCCCTCCACCTGCTTCGAGCTCGCGCAGCTCGCCGCTCCGTCCTCCACGCCCTTCACTCGACCTTGGCGCGCGCCGGCGGGCCACTATGGCGCGCGGACGCCTCGCCGGGCGCCTCGTCCTCGAGCAAGAGGCTCCCTCTGGCGGCGACCCACTCGGCGCCCATCCGGCCCTTGTTGCGCTCGAAGAGGTCGCGCAGGTCGCAGACGTACCTACGGAGAGGTGGACTACGGCGAGGTGGAGGAGAGCTTCTCCACACGCGCGCACACGCAGTGGTGGGGCGAGGGCAGGGCAAGGCAGTTCCTCGCGCATCTCCTCACCCAAACACAAGCAGGAGCTGGCGCCGCATTCCCAGCACCGCCCCCCGCCGCCTCTCTCCAAACGCACCTTGCGTGCAGCGCGTCCACCTCGTCGTCCGTCGGCGACTCCGTTCGCGGCACCTATCGACGCAGGGGCAACGAGTGCGCGAACGCGGCCGAGCACAGCTGATACGTACCCTCGAGCGCTTGTCCGAATTCACGGTGTCTGTGTGTCCACATCTGGGGCCCCCGCCGCACCTCGATTGGCGCGCCGAGCACGATCACCAGCTTCCCCCGCACGGGGAGGGGCGAGAAGGGGACGCCCCACCGGCCGGACCTGCAGGACATGTCTAGCACCGCTTGCTAGCGCGACTAGGGCTGCTCACTCGCACTAGTTGCCGCTGTGCCGGCACACACTTGGCGCGCGGCTACACTGGTCGCCGCTGTGCTGGCGCACCAGCCGACGCAGCGTAGGATCTCGGGCATGTCTCGGGGAGATCTCGGGCAGATCTCGGGCAGCGCACCAGCCGACGAGCGAGGTGCGCAGCACGGAGGAGAGGCGTGCGGCGAGCGAGTGCGGCCCGAACCAGCGCGTGTAGATCTGAGGGCGGCGGGGAGGCGTTGAGGCGTCGTCTCGCGCCCACCTCGGCCCCATCTCGGCTGCGAGGCGCGGCGCGGCGCCTCGTTCGCCCCGAAGACGTACGACGGCACCAGGCTCGCTCCCGTCTGCAGCGCGACGCGGCAGAGCCCCTGAACACAGGAGCAGCCCGTGAAGAGATCCCGGCGAGGCGAGGGCGCGGCGTTGCGCGCCGAGGCACCTTTCGCTTGGAGAGGATGATTTGCTCGCAGTCGGTGCCGTAAAACATCTCGGCGATGCCGCCCGGCTGGAGCTGCACCGCGTTGTACGGCCAGGGCTGGCTCAGCGCCCGCCGCAGCGGCGCCGCACTCACCATGGTCATACCCCACCACACCTGCCAGGGATGGTGGGATGGACTCCTAGGAAGTGTCGTGGAAGTGTCGTGGAGGTGTCGGGGAGGTGTCGGGGGCGGGTGAGGGCGGTGGAGGCCATGATCCGGCGGAGCAGCGGCAGCATGAAGACGACGTCGGCGCCCGTGAAGAGCGGTTTCATGCCAAAGCGCTCGCGCAGCTCGTGCGCGTAGAGGCCGTACCCGGCGCCAAACAGACCGTGCGGGTGAGACACGATGAGGTGCGAGCGGTCTCTGCGGAAGTCGCCCTCAATCACGCACTCGGCGTCAAAGTACGACCGGATGCCCTCCGCGACGCGCGTGAGCTCGCACCACGCCACCCACGGTCGCCCCGGCCGCAGCGGCACCGCGTAGTCGACGAGCGCGAGCGCGAGCAGACCGCGCGAGACGGCGTCGCCCAGCCAGGCCGCGTAAGCCACCGCCGGGATGACAATCACGACAAAGTTGCAACCGAGGTAGAAGGCAAAGATGCCGATCATCTTGAGCTCGCTCCACCAGGCCGAGAGCCCAGACGGCCTGGTGAGCGACGCGGGCGGGCGGGAGCACATATGTGTGTACATTGTGAGTGTATGGTCGCTCGGCAGGAATCCACAGACGAATCCTCGAAAAAGAAAATATTTTCGCTGCGCATTCTGCCGACAACGAACTGTGTGGTGGCGGCGTGCCGTTCTCCCATCCCTCCATTGGTTTCTCTGTTTTCTTTCTTTCTTTCTTTACAACGAACCCCAAATGTCACAGTTCGACCAAAAGAAACCAAGCGCGCTTCTTAGCGCTGGGTTTCTTGCCTCGCTGTCGTGGGATCGTCTTGTCCTCCCCGACATGACATGACATGACAGAGTGTCGCTTGTAATGCGAGATCGTTGTGTAAGGAGTTTGGCCTCTGCCACACGTACGGCCGCTTCTGTCCGTCCATGCTGCCGTCGGCGCAGCGCATCCCGCCTATTGGCGACCTCTTCACGCAGCAGAGCACCTCTCCACTTAGGGGACCCCTAGGGTTCTGAGGGCCGGATTTTTTTAAGACCTTTTAAGAAACGAGGAGGTTTGAGGGCTTAACTTGCCATTTAAGAGATTGCAGGCACGGGGGGGCGCTCTTTTAACAGTTTAAGAAAATCGGCCTCGCCGGCATGCCGTCGCTGGGTTCCGCGCCGTTTTCTCCAATACTGCCGTTATTAGGCACAAACCCGCCTCTGAAGACACATCTGTAAGTCTGGTGCACTGGCAGGAGCCATACTCGCATAGGGGACGCGTGCTAGCTGACTGTAGCCCGCTTCCCGGCCTCCGGCGTGTCTACCGGGAGCCTCCCGGACCATCGACCTCGGGAGCTCTCCCGCACCGTTTAAGCGGGTTAAGACCGTTTAAGGAATTGGCGGCCCAGCAGCTCTTAAAACTTGCCCGGGCAAGTTTTAAGCCGTTTAAGCCGCAGGCGCCCCAGGGCCCACCCTTTTAAGCCTAGGGGTCCCCTAAGCCTCTCCAGTCCCGAAACAGGTCACGCTCGCTGCTGTCGGGGCCCACGAAGCGTGGATCGCGTGCCTGGCGGCGTGCGAGGAGATTGACAAAAACACGCCGCAGTCGGAGGCGATTAAGTCCAGGGAGGCGACTCGCTACATCTCGATCTCCCAGTTCGGCGCCGCTGGATGGCTCGACATGCGCCCTGATGGACTCCACCACACACGAAGATGGTGTCGGCGATGTTCCTGACGGCGATACAGCGCAGGCACGGGCTCTACTTGTCGGTGATTGCGCCCACATTCGTCGAGAAGGCCGCCGCGGGCGTGCACGTCACGGAGGGTGAGTACAAGGGCGACTCCCTCGCCAACTCCAACAAAGGCGGCCGCACCTCCAAGCACAATGGGGTGCTAAGGGCCGCCCAGAATATGCCATCCGGGCGCGCTCGGTTGGCAGCATCATCCTCGGGCACAAGGAAAAGCCCGAGGTGACGCGGCACCTCAACGACACGTCCGTGACTGACATCTGCGAGCTCGGCGGGGGGTGACTTTGCCACGATGGTCGATGCGGGGCGTGCATTACGAGGTCAAGTGCTGGAACCCGCTCATCAAGTCGACGACGTCGGGGAAGGGGCTCGTGGGACAATGGTGGCAATGTGGCGTCGGTGGGCCACCTCTACGGGTTTGGAAACACGCTGGACAAGGCGTTGACGGCGGTCGTGGGGTGCAAGGAGCGTCCGTGGCCGTCAGGTGGACGGACCGCTCGACCACTCGACTGGAAACGGATGGGTCAAAGACCACGCGTATGGAGACGGGTGGGTCAAGAAGAATGCAGGCTGGAAGTGGATGCAGGATGGGGGCGCAGTACTACGTCTACGACGCGAAGTGGGTCAAGAAAGCCATAACGCGGCTGATGCTCGTGGAAACTTTGAGTGGCATTCGATTGCGCCGCCCACCAAGCAGATCCTCCACGTGTTCGCCAAGGAAGCGGTGGGCACCAACACGGACCGGCCGGTGTACGGGGCGGCGTCGGCGAGCGCCTCCTCCTTCGTCGTCCACCACACGCAGCAGATCTCCATGGCGGCGGTGGCGGGGGCGACGCCGACAACATCAACAAGCAGGCGCGCAAGATGCGCACCAAGTGGATCAAGAACAAGCAAGCGGCAAACGGCCTCTTGACCTCTCTGCGGACGGGCCCCTCCACCCTTCACGTGTACGGATCATGTTCATGTAGTCCCCACAATCGCTGTCGTGGGATCGCTTGTCATGTGAGAGAGTGCGTTGTGTTCTTGTTTCGTATACGCTTTCTTCTTTTTTACTTGGCTCGCAACAGGAAAGAAAGTCGCAATTAGATGTACTCCCTTCACGGCGTCTTAGTGGCGAGCCCGCTAAAAATGCTTGCCCCGGAGCCCCGGCTCCTCGGCTACGCCGCCTCCCTGGCCTCGCTCGGCTCAGGCTTCATTGCGGTCGGGGCACCACGGCACAACGGCAAGACGGGCGTGGTCGACATCGCTCACTCGTCCCGTTTGAGGACCTCAGCCGGACGTCTCTTTGGCGAGAATCCCGGATGCCTGTTCGGGTCGGCGGTTGCGGTGCTGGTGCAATGGCCGCGGCGAGCGGTCGTCGCGGTTGGCGAGCCGTGTCCAGAAGAACCGACGGGGAGGGTTTCTATCGTCGAGCTCGAGCTTCGCGCCGGAGGCACCGTCGTCGCGGAGAAGAACCGCGTGGACTCCGGGTTTCTTTTTGCTATGTCGGCCTCGCTCGCGACCTCACCATTGGACCCTGCCCCACCGCCGCCACCTCCCACCACCTTCGAGGACCTCCTGTGCTGCGACGTGATCAGCTGCGTCGTCGGCCACCTCCACTCCCTCGCTGATATCGCCGCCGTGTGGCGGTGCTGCACGCCCGAGGCGCCTGCGGCGCTGCACGAGGCGGCGCTCGCTCGAGCTGGGAGCGTCGCCGCGGGAGCCGCCCCGCTCTGGTCGGCGCACTCCTCCTTTGCGGAGTGCGCGCTCTGGCCACTCTCCGTCCCCGCGTGTGACTGGCACCCGCGGCCCTTCTTCGCGGCGCTGCGGGCGCCGGCATACTGCCGCGTCGCTGGCTCGGGCGCCTGCTCTCACGGGCTGTGCCAAAAGCAGGAGACGCCCAAGCCAGGCGTGCTTGAGCTGCTTGAGGCCGTCGTCGCCTCCTCCTCTCCCGCCGAAACGGGCGCCTTGGCCGCCGCCGTCGACACCACCGCGACCGCCGCGCTCGAGTGCATCGCATTCCTGTGCGGCGCCCTCGGCCGGAACGACGCCGCCCGGCGAGCGTGGAGCCGCGCGGCGGCGGCAGACTCGCCGCGCGCGCAGCTCGACCTTGGCATCAGCAAGTACACGCGCGGGCGCGCCGGCGAGCGCACTGGCGACGGCGACGAGCCGCCGCGATCCGCGTCCTCGCTGCTGCTCGCCGCCTCGCGCAGCGCGCGCCTCCCCGGGCTGGGCCTCGAGGGGCTCGCCATCAAGGCCCGCGCGCTCGTGACGCTCGGAATGATGCACCTCGACGGCGACGGCGCCGAGCAGGACGACGCGGCGGCCGTCGAGTGCTTTCAAGGCGTGGTCAGCGCCCACCGCGAGGCCAAGGCGGCGCTCGCAGGCGTGCAGCGGAGAGGCGTCCGGTCGCGCAAGGAGTGCACGCCGCTGCCGACGGTCAGGCTCACCCGGCCCGCGCCCGAGCTGCCGCTGCAGGGCGAGGCCGCCTGTGCGGTCATGCTGCTCGGCGCGCTGCGGACCGCCGAGGAGGATGCGCGCGAGGTGCTGGAGACGATGGACCGGTTCACCTTCTTTGCAAACGGCAGGCCGTGACGATGGCCCTCTCTCGCATGCGCGTCTGGTTCATTGTTTTGTTGTTGGGTTCTTGGGGAGCACTGTTTGTGGGTGCTGGGTACGCTTTACCTTTTCCTTTTTTGTAAATTCAAAAATTGTATATGCTCCAGGTCGAGATTCCGCGCGAGATTCAGCATTTATTTTTCTCGCACGAAATCCATGTGTGTGGCGTTGCCGTTGGCCGTTGAGCGGCATACGTGTACCACTCGAGGGACGACCAGGAACCGTGAGTTTCATCGGCCAAATCAAGATCCGCCCGACATGAGCTCCTCCCACCGTTCTCGCGCGGCTGCTCGAAGGGCGCTCTTCGCGCCGTAGGAGATCGCCACCGCCTCGGCGCACGCCTCCATCTGCCGCCGCGCCTCGGCCGCGTCGCCGCTCTCGAGCTCGAGGTCGCAGAGGGTGAAACGCTGCAGCGCGAGGAGGGCGTGTGCGGGCACGTGCGCGAGGGCCGCCTCGAGGAACGAGACGAGGGCGCGGCAGCACTCGAGCGCCGCCGCGTTGTCGCCGCACAGGAGCGCGGCCGAGAGGCACCGCCCCTCCGCCTCGTACCTGTGCGGAGGGAGGCCGCGTCCCCAGCTGCTTGGCCGTGGTCTGGGATCTCTTCACGGGCGGCCGGCTACTCGTGTGTGGTGCGGGAGGGACGGCGGTGGAGTGGATGGAGGAGGTGCGGACGGAGGCGGCGTGGATGGAGGCGGTGCGGACGGGAGGCGGTGTGGGTGGTGAGGGGACCGCATCGTACCGCAGCGTCGAGAGCCGGTGGCAGCACGCCCGCCGTATCGCCACCGCCTCGCCGCACCACCGGAGCTCCTCCTCCACCTCCTCCTCCTCGGCGGCCCGACGCAGCACCGCCGCCGCTCGCTCGAGCCGCGCGGCAGCAGCGGCGCCGTTCGCCTCGCCTGATCACCGCACCAAACGGCGTGAGCAGCCGCGGTCGCAGCAGCCACGTCGGCGCAATCCGCCTCGCCCAACGATGGGTGCGGCGCCTCCATCGCGGCGTCGACGTCCTCGCCCGCGCGGCTCCGAAGCCCGCCTGACAGGAAGGCTCCGAGACGGTTCAAGGGAGGCTGGCGGCACTTGTCGCCACTCGTCGCTCCGCCGCCCGCCGCTGCAGCGCACGCAGGCGCACTCGAAGCCGTACCGCTCTCGCAGCTGCGCCGCGCGTCTGAACGGGTGCGGGTGCGGGCGGGGTGGGCGAGGCGAGTCTGGGGAGCGACGAGGCAGTCTCTGCAGCAGTGTCTGTGCAGCAGTGTGTGTCTGTGCAGCAGTGTCTGGTCAGTGTCCAGGCAGTGTCTGGGAGGGGAGTCTCTCCCGCGCCTCGCCGTCGGCTGGCAGAGCTCGACGTACGAGTGGCACAGCTCCTCGCCGGCGTCGACATCGCGGCAGGTTCGCACCTCGAGCCGCGACCCCTCGTAGTAGAGCACCGCGTTCGGCGCGCAGCTGTGGTTGAGGAGGGCAGCGGGCGGGTAGCAGCCCGCGCCAACCACCGACAGTAGCTCGTTGGTTACGCCGAAGTTGTTCACGCGGAACTGGCTGAGCAGCCGCGTGGCGTCGCCCGCGTCGCAGCTCGGAGGGAGGAGGCCCGGCAGTGTCGTCGCAAAGCGCGCCAGCGCACGGTCGCTCTCTGTCGGCCGGGACGTCTCGAGCGCATCGAAGGCGGCGTCCTCATCGTCCGGCGAGCTGGCGTCGTGCCGCCGCCACGCGCAGCGTCCCAGCAGCAAGAGGTCGGCGACGGGTGCGTCGTCCAGCCGCAAGAGCTCGCCGCCCTTGGAGGCGAGCGTGCGGCACTCGCGCTTGTGCCGCTGCCAATCGCCCGCCTGGCACTCTCGTGAGCAGTAGCGCGCCCACCGGCACTTTGAGCAACGCAGGAGGCACCCAGGCGCCGCCGGCGCCTGGGCAAAGCAGCGACCACAGACGCGCTCGCGCTGTGACGGCAGCGGGCAGCACGCGTACGGCAGGCCAGAGAAGCGTGGCACGGGGCTGCCGGCCGGCAGGCGGCGGTCGGCGACAGCGCAGCGGCCGCGCGTGGCGCGCTGCTCAATCATTCGTGGTCTCGGCCGCGGCAGCAGGGCAGCGGGGCAGGCTTGTGGTTTCTTTATAACTTTTACTGTACTGTACGAAAGTGTGAACAGGTTGGAGCAGCGGCTCCTGACCACGGCGCCGCAGGCGCCTGTTGATGGGTCCAGGTGATAGCCCTGGATGGGCAATGCATACGCCTCACTGGGCCTTAGATCGCCCGACCGCGTCCCGGTGCTCTGCCGTCGGATTTGTGACGCCGCCGCACCGCGCCGCGGCCGGGGGCCCGCCGGAGGACGAGGATGGCCGTGGCGGACCGGGACGAGCTCTGGGAGGTTCAGTGTCAGTGAGTATATTGTAGAGGCCACCCATGTGCACAATATCTTGACTGAGAGCTAAGCCAGGGGAGGCGATGCCGGGGCCGTACAGCAGCTTGATGGTGCTTCGCCGGCGTGCGTCCCGGAGCGGTGCCGGACGGGCGGTCCTGGGGAGAAAATCCGGGGACAACGCCGACGGCGCTCTGATTCGACTTTTAACTTCAAACAAAGACAGTCGCACGCGCCGCAGCGCGGCGCGTGCGACTGTCAGCGGCGCGTGCGACTGTCAGGAGCGGATCCGTCAGTTAGTCGTGTTCACGCCGGGATCGTGTCCCCGACAACCTGCCCAGACTTTAGGCTACGACAGTATTGACAACGCGATCGAATGCCAGTCACCAGTGGTGGGAACTGCGGAGCGGGAATTGAAAACCGCAAAAAGTTCCTGATCGCAAACCCTGTCAGCAGTTCACCTATATGTTCGTAAGAGCTACATACACTGAAAATCAAACCCTGTCAGCAGTTCACCCTCGGGTACGTACTGTGTGTGTCGGGTATGTTCGTAAGAGCTACATACACACCAGTGAGGGAGGGCGAGACGATCGAGGGGTCCCGTACCACGCGGAATCGGCCCTATCCAGTGCTCAAGTGCTCAAGAGCTACATACACTGGACACACACCCCCTCTCCCTTTTGTCCCAGTAAGCTAAAAGTACGTACACCTTAAAAAAATATATACTCCGGCACGCCGAAAGTGGAGCTAAAAAGTCGTCCTTGACTTCTCAGCGCCCTGACGGCCCGCCGATGGCAGACCCGACTCCCTCCATCCGCATGGCGCCGCCCGATGGTGCCGGTAACCCTATTCCGGAGCGGTTTCTCCTAGGGTTAGCGCCGAAAAAGTCGGCTCCCTTAGCTCCGGCTAGGGCTAAGGGGCCTCCGCAGCCGACCGCGAGGAAGGGCCGACTTTGGGTTAGCATAGCGGGCCGATAAGGCCGCCCACACCCGCGAGGATGGTTGTGTGTTTGCCTCCCCGACTCGGACGGCCGCCTCAGAGGGCGGGAGTGCTTCCTCTCGCCCTCTCACCCGCGGGAGATGGCCGAGTCCACGGAGCCGCACGCTGCCTCTCCTTGGACGCAAGGCTCCGACTTCTATAGAGAAAACCCCATCTGCACCAGCGTTTTAAAGTGAAATCGTCAAGAGAAATCGATGCCCCGGGCTGGGCTTTGGTTGGGGTAGGCAGCCACCCTTTCGAAGGTGAGGCGTATCTGCCGACCTGTGAAGACGCTTTACTTGCGAGCAGTGCGTGGACCAGATGGCACGAGGGCACCGCAACATGGCTAAGTAAGGAGGCAGGGAAGCTTCTGCTCCGAGACGGCCGCTCAGGACCGCAAAATGGTGTTCCTGAAGGTTGTGTCAGTCGGGCTGGCCAGTCCCCGGGGCCTGACGGTCCAATGTTTCCCTCAAGAGTACTTCTCCCCTACCCCACCCTTCCACTTTAGATGTGTCGGACCATATACCAAAAAGTTCAAGTTTGGCGGCGTCGAGCGTGCCGCGACAATCGCCGCCTCTCTCGGCCATGAGCTGGAGCTGGTTCGGCTCATTGTTTGGAGAGAGAGAGGCTTCTGAAAATCTCTTCTCTTCGTTTGGCGGCTTGCCGAGCAACGCGACACCGGTTGCCCGTGCGCCGGGAGTTCGCTTCCTCATCGCCGCCGCTGACTCGAACGATCCCGGAGCAAAGGTCCTTGGAGATCTGCTCAACGCGCACCCGCAAGTGGCAAGCTTCAACTGCAGCGGTGGGTGGCGCGTGCCGAATGTGTGCAGCTGCAGGTGCAACCTTGGCGACCCACGCGTCGTGGCGTGGAGTGAGCGTTCCTTCTTTGGCGCGGCTCGAACCAAGCCCGGACAGCCCGGGAGATATGTGGACGCGGTGGGGATCCGCCTCCAGCCGTGGAAGCTGCCGCCCGGGGCGACGCAGCCCTTCATTGCGCGCCACAGACTTCGGATCGTCTGCAGCTATCGCAAGAACGTCTTTTGGCAAGCTGTCCACGCGTGGGAGGCGACGCAAAAGTCACAGAGCACGGTCATTCCGTCGAGGGAGGTTGAGTTGATGGCCTACGCCTTGCGCTCAACGAACAGTCGCAACGAGAAGTGGTGCCACCGGCAGGAGGCCGATGGGGTGCCCGTGTTTCACGTGCCGTACGAGCAACTCGCGGGGCCCGAGGCACCAGGCGTGCTTCGCCAGTTGCAAGCATTCCTCGGCGTGCAGCCGCTGCCTCCCGGTAGGTTACTAAACAACAGCCTGCGCGACCGACACCTACCCAACATGGAGGAGCAGCCCGCGCCCCCTGCAATCGACCGGTCCATCGTCGAGCCGCCGCCGCAGGAGGGATGGGCCTCTCTCGCGGCCCAGGCGGAGCTTAACCGCGCGCACCTTGCGAGTTTCATCGGCTCCGTGCCAGCAAGCTCGGCGCCGTGAGTGAGCGGGCGGATGAATTCTAGTGTCCGTTGCCACCCAGTGAGAGTCAAAAAAAAAAAGAAACGGCGGATGCGGAGTGATTCTGAGATCAGGTTGGGCGACTGGCAGACATTTCAAAAATTTGGCGCCGCAGGCGCCCGCTGCGTGCCCACCATGGTTGGGCGCGCAGCGAAGAAAATTTTGCGCTCTCGACAGCCTTTTCTAATAGGAAAATGGCCTCTACTCGGCGCCATACCGCTTGTCGGCGCACAGCGGAGTTCGCAAGCCGGACCTGCTGCCTTCCCTTCTACGTACACTTTCAGAATGGAGGCTCAAACGCAGCGCAGGGCTCAGACCAAGTGCAAGTCGATTTGTACCACAAAGTTGGTAGACAGTGCCAAAACCGCGGAACCGAAAATGGCGTTTAATTTCGCGCACCTGCTGTCCGCCGCCTGTGGCGGCGCTCCGCACCGCTTGAGGCGCCTGCGGCGCCCCTGGCGGCGCGCTGTCCGCGCGCCCCTCTGTGGTTTTCGTGGGAGGCTCGGCTCTCGTAAGTCTCGATTTGTACAGGATTTCGACGTTAGTGGCAAAACTGCGGAACCGAAAATGGCGTTTAATTTTGCGCACCTGCTGTCCGCCGCCTGCGGCGGCGCTCCGCGCCGCTTGGGGCGCCTGCGGCGACCCCCTGGCAGTGGCAGCAGTGGTGTGTACGGCTGCGGGTGCGCCCGGTACACAAAACCGGCGCTCTATGGCGTGCTCCGGGGGAGCACGACTACGCAGTCGTGGCTTCCACACGCGAGAGAGTGGCTTCTATATTTACGAAAACATTGGGCGTCCCTAGTGCCGCATCCATAAGAAGTGACGTCACGGTTCCAGGAGCGCCTGGCGGCACAGCTTAGAGTGGCAGCCGAGCGCCGGCCACGACTATCGAGTCGCCGTCGCGGAGCTGAGGGCTGGCCGACGGGTGGCGCGGTCTTCCTCCCAGCGCCGCCCATCGGTCAGCCCTCAGATCGATCGATCGGCGCTCAAAGTCGCTTCAGATCCGAGAAAGCTGCTGGCGCCGCTGCCGATCCCAGCCGCGACGCCAGCAGCTTCCTCTGCTCTCCAATGCGCCGAGAAGCGACGCGGCGGTGCTCGGCTCGCCATGCACGATGACGGCTCCGCTGGGTGCTCGTCGGCCGGTCCGGTGGCACCCTATTCGCGCGTCACCTGCCGGCGTCCCGACGACAGCCTCGCGCCGCCGCTGATGGAGGGGCGGTCGGCGCCACTGCCGCCGCGCCGCCGGTGGGAGAGGCACTGGTGGTGGCCTGGGCGGCCCTCCGCCGCCGCTCGGCGCGCCCGGGCAGCGGTGGCAGCCTGCGCCGCCCCCGCTTCGAGCGGGCGCCCCCGCTTCGAGCGGGCGCCCCCCCGCTTCCAGCGGGCGCCCGGGACGGGTTCCCCGCTTCGAGCGGGGAGATGCGGCCTGGGATTCGCTTTCTGAAATGTCTGCCTCCAAAGGGGAAACGACTAACCTGATCTCAGAATCACTCTGCGCCATGGGGCATAATGGGGCCGGAGAAACGGCATAGTCCGCCTCCCACCACACACAGACAACACATAACAACAAACACGCTTCTTATAGAGCCTGCTTAGCGCTGCGTTTGCACACACGCTGGCGTGACGCTGCTGGCAGACAGTCGTGCTTGTTGGTTCTTTCGCTTGCTTGCTTGGACACCAAGAAGTGGCGGCCAGGGGGCTGCAGAAGCAGCGACCAGCGTATCTCAGTCGTTCTTCACAGCCTTGTTATTGAGAAGAAATACCACACAGCTCACAGGTCACAGCCATCGCGAATCTGACCCGCAATGAGCTTTCCTGCGGTTGCCCTTGGAGCACTTGGAGTGCAGTTAGCAGCCGCACATCCAGGGCCGGGGAGCTAAGAAGCGCACCCAGCGGGCCAGATGATCGGCATTTGATTGTGGGGACTACATGATTACATGAAGGGTGGAGGGGCGATTTGCCGGCGAACATTCTCGCTCCTGTGGGCAGTTCTCCGCATCCCGGGTAGAGCGAGCTCCCGAGGTGCTACCCGCTGCGCGCATTGGACTCCAAGTCGATACGAGCGCGCCGCGCGTGGAGCACGCGGCGCGCTCGCATCGATTCGCCACTTCCATCCAGCGTGACCGCCGTGAGGTGGTATGTAAATAGCTTCAAAGAAGGAGCAAGCGCACCAGCGACACAAGGGCCCTTTTACTACCTAGTAATCAAAGCACTTTTTTTGTCCGCGGCGCCAGACCGATCACCATGTCCGACGTGCCCGCCATTGATGAGGACCTGCAGTCGCGCCAGATGGCAGTGTATGGCCGCGAGGCGATGCAGAACCTCAAGCGTGCGAACGTGCTCATCTCTGGCCTAAACGGCCTGGGCGCCGAGGTCGCAAAGAATGTGATTCTCGCCAACGTCAACTCGGTGACGCTGCACGACGCCTGCGCCGCCGCGCCGGCGGATCTGGGCTCGCACTTTTACCTCAGCGCGGCAGATGTCGGCCGGAACCGCGCCGAGGCGTGTGTGCAGCTCATGCAAGAGCTCAACCCGTCGGTCCGCGTGGCGGCGCTCAGCGGCACGTTCCCGACTCAGCGGCTGGCAGAGTGGAACGTGGTGGTGGCGATCGACATGGCGGAGGCGGACGCCGTCAAGCTGGACGCCCTCTGCCGCGCCGCCTCGCCTCCGATCGCGTTCCTCCGCGCCGACGTCCGCGGCCTCTGCGGCTCGGTCTTTGTCGACCTCGGCCCCGAGTTTGTGTGCGTCGACCCGACTGGCGAGGCGGTCAAGTCCGCCATTGTGGAGCGGGTGGACGTGGCCGGGACGAGCGCCTCGGGCGAGACGAAGCTGACCATCCAGTGCGTCGACGACGAGCCCCTCGATCTCGACGACGGAGATCACATCTCCTTCTCCGAGGTGTGCGGCATGACTGGCCTCAACGGCGCCGGAGCGCTGCCCGTCTCGGACGTCTCCAAGGGCAAGAAGCGCTTCAGCGTGACGGTGCCTGCGGCGCAGCAGCTCGGCGGCGAGTACACGCGCGGCGGCATCGTGACCGAGAGCAGGCAGCCAAAGCGCCTCTCGTTTCGCCCCCTCTCCGACTTTCTCGCGCTGCCCGGCGAGCTAGCGGAGGCGGACGAGTCCAAGATGGCGCCCGCCGCCGTCGCGTTTGAGGAGGAGTTCTTGACGGTCATGGGCAGCCCGGCGGCCAACGTCTGCTACGGCCGCTCCGGGCTGCTGCACCTCGCCTTCCGCGCGCTCGACGCCTACCGCGCGGCACACGGCGGCGCGCTGCCTCCGCCGGCGGACGACGCGGCGGCCGAGGAGCTGCTCGGCTTGGCGCGCGGCATCAACGACACGGCGCCCGCCGACGCCAAGGTGAAGCAGCTCGACGACCCGAGCCGGAGCGGAGTGGTCCGGCTGCTCTCGCGCGGCGCCTGCGCGGTTCTCTCTCCGATGGCGGCCATCTTCGGCGGCGTAGTCGGCCAGGAGGTCATCAAGGCCGCGACGGGCAAGTTCCACCCGATTGTGCAGGGCTTCTACCTGGACGCGCTCGAGTGCGCGCCCGAGTCGCTCCCCCCGGGCGAGGTGTCTGCCGAGGCGCTGCACGCGGCGGGGAGGTACGCGGCACAGGCGGCCGTCTTTGGCAGATCCTTCGTCGGCAAGCTGCGCGAGCTCAACGTCTTTTTGGTCGGCTCGGGCGCGCTCGGCTGTGAGTTCCTCAAGGGCTTCGCCATGCTCGGCGTCGCGTGCGGCGACGGCGGCAAGCTCGCCGTCACCGACGACGACATTATCGAAAAGTCGAACTTGTCGCGCCAGTTCCTCTTCCGAAACCACAACGTGGGCCAGTCCAAGTCGCTCTCCGCCGTGCAGGCGGCCCGGCCGCACGGGGCGGCGCCGCCCGGCCCTCTGTCCGGCCGCCCGGCGCTGAGTGTTCGCGTCGCCCGTGTGCGCAGGCCGTCACGCGGATGAACCCGGAGCTGCACGCGCGCGCGCTGCAGGACCGCGTCGCGCCGGAGACAGAGGGCGTCTTCGACGCGCCCTTCTGGCGCTCCCTCGACGTGGTGGTGAACGCGCTCGACAACGTCAAGGCGCGCCGCCGCGCGCCTCAGAGCCGCGCGCCTCAGAGCGGTGCCGCGCGCGCGCGCGCGCGCGAGTGGCGGCGGCCCGCCCCTCCCACCCGCGCCGTCCGCCCGCCACCCGCGCGCGCCCCCCGACACAGGATCGGATCCCTCCCTGAAGCTTCTTGCAACCGTCCTGCAGGCGCGTCTCTACGTCGACGGCCGCTGCGTCCTCTTCACAAAGCCGCTGCTCGAGTCGGGCACGCTCGGCGCAAAGTGCAACACGCAGGTCGTGCTGCCGCACCGCACGGAAAACTACGGCGCCTCGCGCGACCCGCCCGAGAAGCAGGCGCCTCTCGCCACCGCCGCCCTCCCCACCACACCCCTCGCCGCCGCCACCGCCCCTCCGCATCCCTCGCCACCTCCCTCGCCCCCGCCACCATCGCCGCCACCCAGCCCACCTCCGCCGGGTCCGCCGCCCGCACCGCCGCCGCCCTCTCCTCCCCCCACGCCGCCCCCGCCTTCGTCGCCGCTTCGCAGGCGCCACAGTGCGCCGTGCACAACTTCCCACACAACATCGACCAGTGCCTCGCCCTAGATGCGGAAAACAGATCGCTTTATCCCGATTAGCACTCGATAGGACACGATTCCGCTGTGTTCCACTGCACTCCGCTGTACTCCGCTGCACTCCGCAGCACTCCGCTGCATTCCGCTGTAGTCGTGGCCGTCGAGTATTCGCGCGAAGCTCCGAAAACACGGCACGATACCGCATGCCTGACGTTCGGTGTACTCTTGACGTAGGTGCCTCGTGCTCGCCCACTCGGAGTTCGTGGGCAACTTCGACACCGCGCCGCGCGAGGTGTCCGACTTCCTCGCAAAGGGGCCAGAGTGGGTGGCCGAGCTGCGCGCCGCCGGCGAGAACGACGAGTCCATCCTCGACAAGCTCCGCGGAGACGTGCGCGTCACCTGCGGCGCGCCCGGCGGCTGCATCGACGTCCTCGTCGCCGAGCGTGCCACCACCTTTGCGCAGTGCGTCGGCTGGGCGCGCCGCCGCTTCGAGACGTACTTTCACAACCGGTGCGCCCGCCCCCCCTTCGTACCCCGCGCGCGGCGACGCCCCTCCCGCCCGCAGCCCGCCCCGCCCGGCGCAGCTTGATCGCGCAAGCTCTTCTCAACTTCCTCACCCGTCCCTGACCCGTCCCTGAAGCCCTGCCCGACCCGTTCCCTGAGCAATCCCTGCAGGATCGCGCAGCTCCTCTTCAACTTCCCGCCCGACGCAATCACCTCCCAAGGCGTCCCCTTCTGGTCGCCGCCCAAGCGGCTGCCCCGACCCCTCGCCTTCGACCTGGGCGACCCGCTGCATATGCAGTTCGTGCTGGCGGCGGCGCGGCTGCGCGCGCACCTCTTCGGCCTCGCCCCGCCCTCGCCGGACGCGTGGGGGGAGAGCGAGGTGCGGGCGCTGCTCGCCACGCCGGACGCGGCGGTGCGCCCGCCCGCCTTCTCGAGGCCCTCGACGGCCGCGCCCGCGCATCTGAGAGGGGTCGCGTGCGAGACTGCAGGTGCCTCCCTTCACGCCGGCGATGGACGCCTCCATCGAGACGGACAACAAGGAGGAGGACGAGCGGCGCAAGGCCAAGGCCGCCGCGGAGGCCATCCCCGACGAGCAGAAGATCGCCGCGGCCACCGCCGAGCTGGCGGCTGCGCGCGGCTCGCTGCCGGCGGGCTTCAAGGTGGTCGCCAACGAGTTCGAAAAGGAGAGCGGCCCTGCGCTGAGAGGAGGCGCTGGAGCCGCTCACTGAGACGCGGCGCCGTTCGGGAGCGTAGGACGACGACACCAATTTCCACATGGACTTTATCTCCGCCTTTGGTAACTTGCGCGCGCGCAACTATGCGATCGACGAGATCGACAAGTTCCAAGCCAAGCTCAAGGCGGGCCGCATCATCCCGGCCATCGCGACCGCCACGGCGATGGCGACGGGCTTCGTGCTGCTCGAGTTGTACAAGGAGGTCGCGGGCAAGCCGCTCGATCGCCGGCGCAACCTCTTCGCGAACCTGGCGCTGCCAGGGCCGCTCCTGTCGTTGTCGGAGCCGATGGCGTGCGCAAAGATCAAGTCGGGGCAGCGGTGGGACCCGGACATGTACATGGACGTGGACGAGGTTGCGTACCCCGAAGGGCACTCGCTCTGGGACCAGATCCCCGTCCCCGGCGCGGCGAGCATGACCCTCGAGGCGCTGCGCTCCTGGTTCACGACGCACCACCAACTCGTGCTCACGGAGCTGACGCTGATGCACGGCGCGCACGCGCGCGCTCGCGCCCTTCCTGTTGGAGCGCTCACGCCCGGCACACCTCCCCGCGTCAGGCTCAAAGTCGGTGAGCGTCTTCTCGAGCAGCCGCTCGATTGGCGACGCCGACGCCAACCTCGCGACGCCGCTGCCGCAGCTGATCGCCTCAAAGACGGGCGCCGACACGAGCAAGATGGCCTTCTATGAGCTGTCGGGTGCCATCTTCCAGACCGTCGAGGGCGATGATGCCACGGTCGCCACCATCGTGCTGCAGTTCGACTGACGAGCGCAAACTAGCGCTGGGCGCACGCTCGCCAGTCAGCAGTCTCATCTCCACATATCTCGTGCGCTGACGGCTGAGCCGGGTTGTCGTTGTGGGTTGTCGGCGCGTGTGCGCCATAGTGTGCGCGAGCCGCGACGCGCGCGAAGGAGTACCCAGTACGCGCCGGTCGACAATGTTTCGCGATATCGCCGCAACGCGGCGAAAAAACAATTAGAGCGGAGAACTACCTTAGCGCACCAAAGAGTGGCACCTGCGTCGCGGCGCGCCCATACAGCTTCGGCAGGAGAGCAAGTGCACTCGTGGCCACAGACGGTGGGGGTGGGTGAGCGGCGGAAGGGCCGCCGCCGCCGCCGCCCTGCAGCACCTGGGGCAGGAGCCCAACGGCAGAGGCGTGGCGGCTGCCGCCGCAAGCGCGGAGTGCGCACGCGTGGAGCACGCGCTGCGCGTCCCGCCGCGTCATCAGGGGGAGCAGCGGCGACAGGTAGAGGTGCGAGACGGCGCAGCAGCGGGTCGCTACCTCGGCTGGAACCAGAAGGAAAGCAAAGTCACCCGCGTCGCCACGCCACCTGGGGTGAGGGTAAGGAGAGGTGCGTCACTGTGTGTGTGTGAGTTGTGGTGTGGTGTGGTGTGGTGTGTGTGTGTGTGTGTGTGTGTGTGTGTGTGTGTGTGTGTGTGTGCGTGTGCGTGTGCGTGTGCGTGTGCGTGTGCGTGTGCGTGTGCGTGTGTGTGTGCGAGTGTGTGTTTGACGGGGCTGTGCGCTGCGTGCGCCACCTCCAGCTGGCGGGGAGCAGAGGCGCGGCAGCGCGAAGCAGCACCTCGAGCGCGGGCACGTGCCGATCCGCAGCTGAGAGCTGGCGCAATGCCGCCGCCCACAGCATCCGCAGCGCCGGCTGCCACAAGCCGCCCACTCGCTGCTCCGCCGTCGCCTCGCCGCCGCCGCCGCCGCCGCTCGCCGCCGCCGCACCGGCGATCTGCTCGGCGCACGCCCGCAGCGGAAGGCACAGCAGGCTCTCGAGTGAGCGGGTAGTCGCGTCGTCTGGGGCTTGGGCTGGGCGGCTGACGCGTCGCCGTCTCTCGAGCGACGAGCAGCGAACCAGCAGCAGCTCGGCCGCAGCCACCCACGCCGCCAGCGGCAACGGCGCACCCCCCTCGTGCCTGCCAGGGCAGCTGCCGCAGACAGCCGGAGGCGGGCGCGAGAGCGCCTCAGCCAGCAGCATCACGGCCGCCTCGGAGGGCAAGGAGGAAGCCACCGCCATACTGCCGTTGCCACCGCTGCCTGCGGTGACGGTGACGGCGGCGGCGGTGGCGGCGGCGGTGACGGCGGTGGCGGCGGTGACGGCCGGATCGGCAGCCTCGACCAGCGCAGCTAGCAAGAGCGGCAACTCATCGGCGGGCACATCGCCTCCCCCCTCGGCGGCAGCGTGGTAGGGGGAGGCGAGGCAAGTGGAGGCCACAGCGTCCCACGCGGCGTGCGGGTCGATGGTGCCGCACGCCCACAGCTCCGCCGCGCGCCTGCGAACGCGCGCCGCCCGGTGCTTGGCTTCAAGGACAGCGCCGCAGGGCGAGCGGTCCGGGACGGGAGGGCAGAGGGGAGCGAACAGAGGGGGGGGGGGGGGGGGGGGCAGTGGCGAGCGGGGCGGCGGCGGCGCGCCGTATCGCCAGCCGCGAGGCCAACGAAAGAGGCGAGAGCGTTCCGTCCGAGGCTCCTCGCCCCTCCCCGCCCACCCCTCCGCCCTCCTCTGCTCCTGCCCCTCTCGCAGCCGCCTCCTCCTCGTCAGCGTCCGGCGCGCCCGAGGTAGCCACGAGCATGGGCGCGAGGTGCGCAGAGATGAGCTGCAGCACCTCCGCGCGTGCCTGCCCCCAGAGGGTGACCCCACCGCCCCAGAGGGTGACCCCACCGCCGCCGCCAACGTCGCCGCCGCTGACGGAAGCACCGCCTCCGCCGACGCCACCATCGCCGCCACCACCACTGCCGCCGCCTCCGCCGGCACCGACAGCGGACGCAGCACTGGCGGCAGCACCGGCACCGGCGCCGCGTCCCGACTCGCGACTGCCGCCCGCAGGGACGAGCCCCGCCACTTGTGCAAACGTGAGGGGAGCAAACTCGGCCGCAGTGCGGTCGGCAGCCGCAACGACGCGCAGGCACTCGACCAGCGCCTCGTCCGCCCCCTCCGCGGCCGCAAGCTCTGAGCCACGCGCCGCACCCTCCCCGAGCATTGCACTCGCGCTTCGCTTGAGCCGGCGAGCGCCGTCGCCGCCGCCGCCGCCGCCGCCGCCGCCGCCGCCGCCGCCGCCGCCGCCGCTCGACAGAGCGGCGACCACTGCGGCGGCGTGGCGGCGGGCCGTGAGAAGCGAGGCGAGTCGCGCGAGCGGCGCGAGCGGTGTGAGACCGAACCGCGGAGTGGGGGAGCCGCTGCTGCGCGACATCTTTTGCTGGCGCAGACCGTCGTGCAGCACGTCGAGGAGGCAACGAGCACGTCGAGGGTCGAGGGAGAGCTGAGCAGCGATGGCGGCGCTGATCCTCCCGATCATCCGCGCGCAGCTCGCAGCCTCGCCGCCGGCGGGGGAGCTACCGCCACCGGCGGCCGCCAATGCGGCTGCAGCGACGCGCTTGGCGCAGAAACGGAGGAGGAGGGAGATGCCGTTGCGCTGGAGCTGAGCAGACGAGGGAACCAAGGCCGAGACGGTGGCGCACACCACGTCGGTGCAGGCGTCGAGCTGGCTTGACGCACACAGCGCCGGCAGGAGCGCGAGCGCTGCGGGCGTCTTTGGCTGCTGCAGGCAGATCACGCAGCAGGCGCGCGGCTTTCGCTCCACCGCGGCGGACTTGATCCGCACCAAGCTGTCGATTTCGGCCGCACCAATGAGGGCGCTCACGGGGTGCAGCGCGGAATGCGGCTCGACAGCGAGGCGGGACTCGAGCGACTCGAGGCAGGAGTGCATTGGGCCGTTGGTTCTTGCCGCCGGTGGGGTTTTCTTGGGAGTCTATCGGTAAGCGCGGGTTAGCGCGGGTTAGTGCTCACTAACCCGGCACGGGTCAGCACGGGTCAGAATGGGTTACCATAACCCGGCACTAACCCGGCACTAACCCGGCACTAACCCGGCACTAACCCGGCACTAACCCATGCGGCTGGGGGGCATACGTCAGCATGGGTTATGGTAACCCGAGACTAACCCGGCGCTAACCCGGGTTAGTCTCTCCCTCGGACGGCTTGGCTGCAGCTGCCCCTTGGTGCTCTCCGCGGCAACGCCGTTATCGGTAAGTTGAGCGTGTATGGAGTGAGTCTATCGCGTATCGGTAAGCGCGGGTTAGCGCGGGTTCCACACGGGTTAATCCACACTAACCCAGCACGGGTCAGCACGGGTTAGAACGGGTTACCATAACCCGACGCTCACCCGGCACTAACCCGGCACTAACCCCCGGCACTAACCCGGCACTAACCCGAGACTAACCCGGCGCTAACCCGCGCTGCTCGAGGGCC
>NW_005202428.1:2023873-2041573 GCF_000372725.1 Emiliania huxleyi CCMP1516 | reverse complement strand
CAGGTAGAACCCCTGCACAATCGGGTGGAACTGGGCAGTCGCGGCCTTGATGACCTCCTGGCCGTTAACGCCGCGGAAAGAGGGCAGCCATCGGAGAGAGAACCGCGCAGGCGCCGCGCGAGAGCAGCCGGACCTGTCCGCTCGGGCTGGGGTGGTCGAGCTGCTTCACCTTGGCGTCGGCGGGCACGGTGTAGTAGAAGGCGCGTGCCAACTCGACTAGCTCCTGTGGCTGAGGGTGGTGTGCCGGCTGGAGCAGCAAGGCGTCCTCCTCGATCCTGTACCGTGTGTGTTATGACCCCCCCCGATGAACACACCAGTGAGGGAGGGCGAGACGATCGCGAGGGGTCCCGTACCATGCGGAATCGACCCTATCCAGTGCTCAAGTGCTCAAGCTACAAGAGGAGCTTGTTCAGCAGGATCAGGGTGGGCCGAGCAGAGTTCCTCACTTCCTCAATGGGTGAGCATTCTTACTATTCTTGGTGAAATCCCTGACCCTGTGTGGTGGCGGCGTGCCGTCGCCTCCCATCCCCTCCCTTTTGGTTTTGCCGCTGTTTTCTTTCTTTCTTTCTTTCTTAGGTGACTTAAAATCCCTGTGCGAGCTGTGTGGTGGCGGCGTACCGTCCTCCCATCCGGTCCGTCTGTTTTCTTTCTTTTCGAGTAGGTGTACACACACGCATCAGATCGTCAAGGTCCGCAGCGCCCGGATTCTGCCGGAACGGGCAGACAACTCGTGTTAGCGCACCTTTGTCGCTCGGGAGACGCGGTGGATGCACGAGTCCACCATGCCGGCGACGGTGAAGACGCCGCCTGCGGGGTGCACAGCCGGGGTCGCGGCGGGAGGCCGACCAGACGAGACGCGCGGGATTTTCGCTGGGTGGCGGATCGTGGGGCGCCAGTAAGTTGGTGGCTGCGCGTGCGACGGTGATGGCGCAGAGGTTGGTGTCTATCTCGGACCGATCTCGGTAGATCTCGGCTGGCGCGCCGATGATGGCGCAGAGGCCGGTTAGGAAGGAGGAGAGGGAGCGGCGCCCCTCGGCGAAGCGCGCCATGATGGGCGAGATCTCGTAGTGGAAGTAGACGGCGGGCATCTTGTCCACCTGTCCACGGCCGGGGGCGTGGAGAGACGCTGTTCACAGGGCTCGTCGCGGAAGCAGCGCCTTGCCCACCTCCTCCGTCGTGCGGAAGAGCTCCTACGGTTGCGAGGGCACCAGGGTGAGGACCAGGGCGAGGGCTTGGACACAAGCATCGCGCAGCCGACTCGGAGCACACACGGGCTGCGAATACAGCGGAAGGCTTGCGTGGTGGCACTACATCTCAATGCAGCCGGACACAGCCGAATGCGTCACGCGCCGGTGCTCTGCATCTAGGGGCGCAGCTCCGTGTACGAGTACTGGTTCGTCCGGAGCACGGGCCCGCGCAGCGGCTCGTAGACCTGCGAGTGTGAGCCCGCGCCAGAGGTCAGGGCGGGGGTAGAGACTTCGTGCAGAGCCCTCCGAGCATCGCGTGCAGGCGAGGGCCACGAGTACAGCCGAATGCGGCTCAGAGTACAGCGGGGAATGCGTGTCCTCTAGAGTGCCAGTCGGATCACGAGGGTCTGCAGCCCGCATCTACGGCCGCGGACCGTTGGCACGATCTTGAGGTAGTACTGGAAGAAGCCCGACCCGTCGCCGAGCCGCTTCTCGCTGCCGTCCAGCGGGTTGACCTAGCAGAAGGGGGTCCCTTCAGACTCATGATCGACTCTCGCTGCCGTCGCGGGCTGGCCTAAGGTGCGACACCGCCCCGCTGTCCTGTCGTGCCTGTGTGGCTGTGCCTCGCTGCGCTGTCTCCCCGCCACCAGCACCTCTGACAGCACCTCTGACAGCGCCTCTGGGGCGCCTCTTGAGAAGCGCCGGTGTCGCCCGTCCTGCTGGCAGTGTCTCTCCCTTCCATCTATCTGGCTGGCCATCCCCGGGAAGGGCTCTCCAAACGAGACCTGTTCATGACAGGAGCAGGCGTGACGAGAGGCGGAGGCGGAGAGGGAAGTGCTGCGAGCCGACGCACCGAGTGCACAGAGTGGGAAGTGTCTAGGAAGTGTCTAGGAAGTGTCTAGGAAGTGTCTAGCCGACGCACCGAGTGCACAGAGTGGGAGACGTTGAGCTTGTCGCGCGACCCGAAGACGGCCATCAGCGTCGCGTGCTCCTGTGAACGGCTGCAGGTGTGAAGAGACGCCGTTCCCGGCGAGAGCTGCGGACCCGACGCGTGCGCCTCGTGCGTGAGGGCAAAGTGAAAGTTGCCCGCCACCCGGTTCACCACCTAGATGACCACAGGAGTGGCGGTGCGACCACCGTGGAGCGAGAGTGTCCCGCGGCACGGCTCATCACCATGTGGCCCTCGATGTGGCACCCCTCCCCCACGTGCGCGCGCAGCTCGTCGATCGCCGCCTAGCCAGGACGAGTCCATGTGGCCAAGGCTTCCCGAGCCCTCTTCCGGCGGCTGTGCGCGCGTGCCTTATCCTCCAGCACGTGCGGCTGCAGCAGCTGCATCAGCGCCGAGAGCATCAGGTCGTTGCGGTTCAGCTGCAGCAGCGCGGGGCCAAGGCCCCGCTGCGCGCCGCCGCCCGCGCCGGAGAGCAGCGCGCGGCCAGGCCGGCCGTCGCCCGCGCGCGGCCCATCCTCCAGCGACCGCCCAGCCTTGTCGAGCCGCGTCTTTGAGATGTGCCGCATCAGGTCGGGCGCGTGGTTGCCCGAGATGTCGAGGGTGTCGAGGGTGATGGTGGAGCAGGGAAGCGCTGGGAATGAGATGTTGAGGTTGATCCGCAGCGTCGAGCCCCGCGACGTGTCGACGAAGAGGTGGTCGTCGCTCGTGCCGCGCAAAAAGTCGGCGACCTCGACGCAGGTGAGCAGCGCGATGAGGGTGGCGCACGAGAGTGAGACGATGGCGCCCGAGGTCGTACGCTGACGGAACTCCTTGAGCGTCTTTGGGTAGACGTCGAGCGAGGAGAAGCGCATGTTTGTGGGGCAGCAGCGCGAGCGGCTCCGCTGTTCAGAAAATAAAAATGTCCCATCTCCCCACCTCTTTCCCGCCTGGGCGGGGCGGTGGGCGGGCGCGCGGTGCGGCGCGGCGTGTGCGTGTGTGCGTCTGCAACGAAGGACCGCTCGCAGAGGACCATTGGGTTTGTACTATTAACAACGAAGGCGCTCTCAAAAAAAATAAAAATTGGCGGGCTTCCGGGAATCGGACCGCCGCAAGCGGCGTGGCGTGGGGCGTTGGAGGCTAGGACGCAAGCGTCCGTCGCCCTTTTCAAACTCGGGGCCCACTCCGCTACGCTCCGACCCGATTTTTGAGGGCCATGAATTTTAAGGTGTTGCTGCGCAAAAGGGGCGGGGCGCGCGCGCGCGGGCGCGCGCAGCGCGCCGAGAGCTCCTTTTGGAGATCAGACCTTTCGATGGTTCATGCTTTCTATGTCTATCTATCATGCTTCATGACACGACACGCGGTGGTGGGAGCTGGTGGAGCTGTCAGCTGATCGATCCAAGCGGGTGGGGAGTGGGGGGCATGGCTGGGCATGCAGGTCCGCCAGTCGGCCCGGCCTCTGACGTGGTGCTGCCGCTGCATTCGCTGAAGAAGAGAGGTGCGACTTGATTGGAGGCACTGGAGGCGAGGGTGGGGAAGGGGGAAGGTTGGGCCGGGCCGTGAGGCTGATGGCGCTGGCCAGAGCGGCCGCACACTGCTCGGTACCCCCCCTGCACACCTAAGCCCATGGCCGACCCCCCGCGCGCGCGCATGGCAGGCCGAGCAGCCAGGCTCGTACGCCAGCCACGCCCAGGCGCGGCCGCAGCTAACCGTCTGGTACTCCGGCCCAGCCGCGCGGGCCCCAGAGCTGCCGATCGAGATCCTGCTCACTGAGCTGAAGGCCGCCGCCGACCGAAAAAGAAATCCATACTGGTACTCCCCGGGGTCCCCTACCCCCGCACTGGCTGTGAACAGTCCCCGAACCCATACTGTGACCTGGTAGCATATACTGAACCCCGATGTCGCGATGCGGTCCCGCTTTTCCACATCCATTTCGTCCGTCCAATCGAAGGAAGCGCCGGATCGCCTCGGATCGCCCATGTTATGGAGTTAGCCAAACTTGCCCCGACGTACTTCGTCTCAGCTATTTATTCAATGTATGTGGCTCTTACGTACATTCCCGGAGGAGGACTGCTGACAGGGTTTGCGATGAGGAGTGACCCGAAGGGTTTCTTGGGGTTAGTGCACCACTAACCGCCTCTGCATTATTTGGTCGTGTGGGTGTGTATTCCGGGATTAGTCAATGGTACCGCGTCGGCGACCGGGCGCCTTGCGGGCAGAGCCCTTAGCCACCTTTTCTTGCGCCTCATGAACCATCGATTAAAAGAAAAACTCCTGGCCGCAACACTCTAAAGAGGGCACTACCTGTGTCCTTCGCACTGTGGTTGCTGCAGCCGATGCCATGCAGGTTTTTCTCGGCCTCTGCCTTTGGCGGGTCTCTGGCGGTCGCTGTATGCACAGCACTGGTCCATCTGGCCAGAGCGCAGTCCGCCAAGGATGGCGCACCGACCCAGGGCGTGATCTGGCTGTCCAGTCCCGGCGACTGCATACTTGCCGCCGGTACACACTCGCGCGTCACGTGGGGGGCTGAGACGCTCCCAAAGTGCCAGGAGATTTGCGAGAAAGACCGGAAGTGTTGGGCCGTCGACTTCAGCACGTACAACTCGTACCCGCGCTGCAAGCTGCTCATCGCGCCGCCCGCTGGCGCCACGCCAAAGCAATCCGGAATTAGCGAAGCGACCTGCTCCATAAAGGCGTCGCAGCTTTCGCGCTACGCATTCAACGGCGAGCGAGCCTCTCTGCTCAAAGCTACATACACTGACCCTCTGAGCCACCCTCTCCGACGGCCGCCAGGTCGGCTGGGCTCCGGAGCTATGGGGTCACACACGCCCGTTGCGCGGTGCATGGCGACCTTCAACATGCAGGCGGGCGACTACAATGTGTGCTCGCCTCTGTAGTCGTATAGTGCCTGTAGCGCACGCACGCACGCACACACGCACACACACGCACACACACGCACACACACGCACACACACACATAGGCAAGCAGGCAGGCCCATTGCCCATGACTTTGTTGCCTGTTCCCTCAGGGCTGCGATTTCCAAGGCCTGAAGATGAGCGGGACGGATTTCAGCAAGGCGAGCGGCGTCGGCGCCACCTTTTCCTTCGCGACGCTCCTTGGCTTCCAGGAGAGTGAGAAGCAAGGCCGAGATGTGGCCGAGATGCAGCCGAGATGCGGCACAGATGCGGCACAGATGCGGCACAGATGCGGCACAGATGCGGCACAGATGCGGCACAGATGCGGCACAGATGCGGCACAGATGCGGCACAGATGCGGCACAGATGCCCGAGTGCAGCCGACGCAGCGGTCCGTCTCGCACGCGACGCACACGCGGTCCTCGCCAGGGCCTCCGGGGTCTGGCCCCACCACTCGTGCGTGTCGAGAAGTGTTCCTGGCCTGACACTGCGCACTCCGCGCCAGGCCCGCGAGTCGAACCTGCGCGGCGCGATGTTCGAGCGGACAGAAGCGCAAAAGTCCAAGTTTGACTTCGCAGACATGAGCGACTCGATGTGCATCGGCGCGCATCCCTCTCTGCGCATCCGCGCGACGCACCCCCAACAGACACACGCCGTCACGCCCCCGTCATGTCCCCGTCATGTCCCCGTCATGTCCCCGTCATGTGCACCCGACACACGTCATGTCCCCGGCACGTCGTGCCCGACGCCCCGGCGCGGCGCTATCCCGAGGTGCGAGGTGCACCCGAGGTTAGGCGCCAACTTCCGCGATGCGTCGATGGAAGGGGTGACGCTCACGAACGCCAAGCTGGCGGACGCCCATCTCGACGGGGCCGTCCTCACAAAGGCCCTACGCTCTCCCTCCCCCAGCCCATCCTCCCACCTCACTACGGCCCACCTCACACCCCCACGTGGCAACAGCTCGCGAGGTGTCTGATGCGCTGTCCTCACCCACTCGGCCACTGCAGGCGAGCTTGCAAAACGTCGACGGAGAAAAGGCGTCGTGACCCGCGCTGGGCCATCACCCTCCCGACGCCGCGCCAGAGACTGCCCCTTTGCCGTCTCTCCCACAGGCGTCCTTCCGCAACGCAGACATGACCGGCGCGGACTTGCGCGGGGCCAGGTTCACCTCTGCGAGCTTTGAAGGCCGCGCGCGTTGTCTCCTCCCGCTGCATCCTCTCCTCCCTGCGCTCTCTCCCCTTCTCTCTCTCTCTCTCCCTCTCTCTCTCCCTCTCCCTCTCCCTCTCCCTCTCCCTCTCCCTCCCTCTCTCTCTCTCTCTCTCCCTCTCCCTCTCCCTCCCTCCCTCTCTCTCTCTCCCTCTCCCACTCCCTCCCCCCCTCCCTCTCTCCTCTCCCTCCCTCCCTATCCCCTCCCTCTGCTCTCTCTCTTCTCCTCCTCCTCCTCCTCTGTCCCTCACGCCTCTAGTGTGAGGGAGATCAGGCGCCATCCTCTTCGAGGCGGACGTCACTGGCGCGAGCTTCAAGGACGCCGACGTCACCGGCACCGTCTGGGGCTTTGTCACCGGCTTCGACACAGTGGACTTCACGGGCGCGAAGGGTGCGCCCTCGCCGGATGCGGTGGCGTGCACGCAGAAGGCCGCGCCGTGTAACCCGTTTGGATGAGCGCGAGCTGCAACGAGAAGGGGGTTCGTCAATTGAACCGGCGTTTATGGCTTTAGCCTTTACAGTATGGGGGGGGGGGGGGGGCGGGGGGGGGGGCGAGGCTGGGCGGCCGGGGGCTACGAGCACGTGTAAAGTGCATGCACATGCACATGCACATGTTGTATGTTGTACATGCACATGCAGCACATATAGGTCATAGCACAATAGCAGATTTACAACATTGAATCCACTCACACACATGAATTTGAATACGAAAAATCGAAAGCGGAGAAAGGCTCGCGGGAGCCGAGAGTGGGGTGTCTGGAGCGTGGCGAGGGAGACTGTACAAAGGGGCCCCCGTATGCTTACTAGCTTACACGGCTTTATTTAAGTTTGCATACACACCCAGGTCACAGTAAAGTATCTATAGCGCGGGAGACGTTTTCGTAGAGTAGTGTTCGTACCGGAATCCGGATTCGTAAAGAGCCGTACACCGTGGGAACCACAGAGAGTCTAGAGAGAGTAGACAGACTAGAGTATATATGTACACTCTCGTACACCCCTGTGCTACGGCTATCTTACGCCGGGCTTACCCTATTAACGCGTCACGCCGCGTCCCGCGACACCCACGCGCACCGGGCCTTGCACTTTAAATGCCGTGGGGCTCCTGTCGTTAGACGTGGAGACGCGAGGGTTGCCCCCCTTGCCCCACCACCTCGTGTGTGTGGAGAAGTTTACCTTACCTTACCTCCCGCGACATACTGTGTAGCGCACACAAAAAACTCTACTGTGTACCGACTACGAGTGCATCATCTCTATACGCACACATCAAAATAGGGTTCGTGCCAGCTACGCTACTGCGACACCGAGCTGTCGTTTTCACCTGAATTTTGAGTTCACTGTTTGCATGTGCATGTGCATGTCGCTCCGCACACGGAGAGCGCGGAGCCGGAGCGGCATCACCAGCACCCACCTCAGGTTCGAACCTCTCGGCAGGCGACAGCAGGTGCATGTGCTGGTCACATTCGACCCCATGAGATGTCGACCTTCTTGGGCAGCAGCCGCGTGAAGTTGCGCTTGGCGAACTGCGCATACTGGGAGTGCGCTATCCTAGGAGTCGTGCACTGAGAGCTGCGCGTGATCCGGATCACGTCGTTCTTGGCATAGACGCCGCCGGTAAACCCAGTGGTGCCTGGGCGAGTGGCGGAGGTGTTCAGAGGCGTCAACTCGAGCAGGGCGGGAGTAGACAGACAACGGAAGAGCGTTGCGAGGCAGGCGAGGCAGACGGAGGTGGCTCAGAGATGTGTCGCACACCGTGCATACACTCAAAGCAGAGGAGAAAATCGACGTGGGTGGGTGGGAGCTGCTGCAAGCGGAGCATCCGGTCGACAAAATTGAGCATGTGCTCGGCAAACCGCCGGCTGATCAGGTAGCACTTAGTTGACGCGACAGGGTCCCGCATCCGGACGATCCACGGCGCAATCCACGCCTACAAGTACAAGTGCAGAGCTAGATGCGGCGTTTTGCGCAAGTGCTCTCAGCATCTTCAGTCGGGCACTTGCAGGTGCCTTTGCGGGTGGTCCTTGGGTGCGCACACGACAAACCAGTTATGGACCGCGAGGTAGTCGATACCTGCAAGACCGTGTGTCACGCATCACATATGAAGCCGCGAGGCTTATGCCTCGAGGAACTGGCGGTGTGCCGTGCGTGAGGCAGCTCCGATGCAAGGCTTGCAGGATGCCGAGGTCCTCCACGACTGCGTTGTTCTCAAGCACGACCCCATAGGCCTCTGGCCGCCGCACCACCTGCTCCCACGCGTTGCGGTGCGCGAGCAGACAGCCAAGGGCGCCGCCATAGCAATACTCAAAGTGGTTCTGGCGCGCGCCCTTGGTCAGGAGGTACTTGCCGTACCTAAATGTGCCACCGGCAGTGCTCGTGTGCTTGTGGAAGCTGTCGGCCGCCCTTCCCCGACAGAGGCTCACGAGGACAGGCCGTTCACGGCCTCCTCATCCGGGATGACAGGCGCAATGCAGATCTGGCGCACGCTCCTTGGCACACGCTCGAGCCTCGCGTCGGAAGAAATTATATATACTGTCGGGAAGATGTCGGGATCGGAATCTTCGATCTTGGCGCCGCTCGAGCGGAGGTCCACATTCTCCTTGTCTGCCGCCTTTGCCGGCATGAGCTGCCTGCTCGTGCTCGGCGCCGCCGCCGCTGGCTGAACCGCCGCCACCTTCGTCCGGCAGGGGTATCAGTGGTGAGGGAGGGGCTGCCAGGTGCTGGGAGGCTGAGAAGGAGAGGGAGGAGGAGAGGAGGCATCGGCGGTCTCACTGCCTTGAGGTCTTCAGCCCATCCCGACTGGATGGGCGGCGGAGCGGCTGGCCGGTCGCCGACCGGGCTCTGCCGAGTTGGCTTTGCTCTGCGAGAGCTGGCTCGGAAGCTCCTCTGGTCGGAATTGTCGGACGCGCGTGGGGGCATATGTGTGTGTGTATATCGCACGGAGGGGAAAACGGCGGCGTGGATGGATGAAACGCACTTGTGTAAAGAATTTTCTATTTTACAACGAAGCTCCCACGTCGTGGGACTGGCGCGCACTGGCACTAGCACTAGAGAAAGAATTTTGCACTCGCTAAGAAGGCAGGTACACCACGTAAGAAAGAAAACAAAAACAACGCAGGCTTTAAACGGATGAAACGCGCCTGCCACTGCCCCGAACTGCGAACACCTCATGAGGTTGCAATCTCGGATGACAGACCAACGTGTGCACGTGCACGTGCACGGCGCTTTGGCACGCCGCGTTGCGGAGCGAGGCGTGCCGCGTTGTGGAACGAGGCGCGTGTGCTGCTGGGTGCCGCGGCTCTGCCAGTTGAGAGGGCCCGGCGGCAATTTAGGTGTTTGTTCTCAGTGTGTGTGGCTGACTCGCTCCTACCACGTACGTACTGTGGTGGGGATGTGTCTATGCCGTATGCGGCGACTGACGAGGGCAAAAAGGCAAGCCCCGCCCCTGGCCACTGTTATAGAGATGATTGTGGGTTTATTGCGCTCGATAGATGAAATAGGTAAATAAGAGGGCTCCCGCGGCGATCAACACCGCAACTCCTTTTCTAAATTTCACCACTCTTCTTTCACACTTTTACTCACCCTCGGACATGCTTGCACCGTCATCCTGCGCGTCTGATGCGTCGCGCATCTGCTCGTCACCCTCTCCGTCACTCGCGTCGGCGGGCGACCGGGCTGTGGGTGCGGCCTGCTTCTTTCTTGCGCTCGCGGCGCCGGCGCCACGGCGCCGTTTGCGTCCGTCCTTTGCGCTTCGCTTGGCAAGCTCGCCCGCAAAGTACGCCGCGCGCGCGGCATCCCAGACGCCCTCCCCGTCGGCGTAGCCCGCCTCCCAGATGGCGAGCACGGGGTTGTGCTTCGCACGCAGCGCTGCAGCAGCGCCGCCGTCTCGTCCTCGGGCCGCTCCAGGTCCATGACGACGTTCGTCGAGGCGTGGAAGCGCGTCTCCAGGTCGATGGCCGCCTGCTCGGCCGCGGCGAGCTTGCCCTGGTCGACGCACATGCCGCACACCGCGTGCGCCGGGCAGCCGCACTGGCCGCGTTGTGGGCGCACGGTCTTGGCGACCGCCGGCGCTGCGCGCCGGTCGTGCTGCTCACGCTGCCGGCGGCGCTGGTCGCGCGCCTGCCGATCGCGCGTGTTCGCGGCGGCTGCATCTCTTGCTCGTTTCGCTCGCACCCGAGCGGCTGTCGCCAGGCGCTTCAGGTCGGCGGTGCTGCGCGCGCGGCCGTCGGCCAGGCACAGCCACATGTCCTCCTCCTCGGCAGGCTCGCACGGCTTGCCGTCGAACTGCGGCTGGCGCCCGCGACGATGCTTCGCCCAGGCCGGGCACGATGGTGCCGCGACGAGCGGCGTCGAGGCGACGGCCATCGATGGGTCCAGAAGACTTGGAGACACTTCTCGACCAAAAAATCGAGCACAATTGCGTTACATGGGCATGGCCGGGGTTTCTGCACCGAACGATCTTACTTTCGGTCTATCGAAAGTGTTGATCGATAAAGAAAAATCTCGCGCGCTCGCGCGCCATGTTGGGAGGGCTCTATCCCTGCTCGAACCTGTTCTGTGCGCCGCCGGACGTGGTGGAGGCCATCTACTTTGTCGTCCTCTTTTGCGCCAACGTCTGCAACTGCCTCACAGCCTTTGCCTCGATCTACCTCATCCTGCGGCGGGCTCTGCGCGAGCTGCCGCCGCGCGACCCGACGGCCTGCAGCGGGCCGGTCTCGGTGATCGTGCCCTGCTACCTTCCCAACGAGCAGCACATCATCGTCGCGACGGTGGAGCACATTGTGAACCGGCTCGAGTGGCCTGGCCGCATGACTTTGTACGTGGTGTACAACTCGCCGCACGCGCTGCCAGAGGCGGAGGCGGCGCTGCGCGCGCTCGAGGGCCGCGCGTACGCCGGCGGCCGCTCCGTCCGCGTCATCGAGGCGGTCGGCTCCAAGTCCAAGGCGGAGACGCATAGTGTGTCTCGGCGGAGTTGGCACGAGGCCACCCGAGATGAGCCGCGGCGCCCCGAGGGTAGGCGGAGAACCTGAACGTGTGCCTGGGCGGAGTGGGCGACGCGCACGTGGCGCTGTACGACGCGGACCACCGGCCGGAGCCGGGCTCGCTGGTGGCGATGATGCACCACCTCTGTCTGCGCAAGTGCCACGTGGTGCAAGGCTCCACCTACATCAGGCGCACCGAGGGGCTGCTCGCGAGGTGAGCCTCGCCGAGAGGGGACGAGATTAGCCGAGATTGCGTCGAGGCGCGCCGATCTTGAGCCAGCCGAGACTCGCCGGACACACACCCCGGCACACTGCTCTCGCCAGGGCGGTCGACGCCGAGTTCTTTGTCACACATTTTGTCTACTTTCCGGCGATGGAGGCGCTGGCGGGGACGGGGTACTTCGGCGGCTCCAACGCGCTGTGGCAGGCGTCGGTGCTGCGCGAGTACGGGTTCCACCGCTCCATGCACTGCGAGGATGTCGACCTGTCGGCGCCTCATCCTCGTCGAGGGGATCCTGCTGGTAGTAGTTCATTAAGTACTTGTTAGCTCATCAACAGGCGCGCATCATCCTCGACGGCCACCGGATCCGCTTCTGCCCGACGGCGCGCTCGGGCGAGCTCGCGCCCGCAGGCGCGGCCGCGCTCATGTCGCAGCGGCTGCGCTGGTTCATCGGCTGGGAGCAGTGCACCGCAAAGTACTGGCTGCCTCTCTTCCGCTCGCCGCTGCCGCCGCTGCGCAAGCTCGGCTTCATTTACATGTTCCACTTCCGGTGGGCGCTGCTCGTCTCGGCCTTCCTCGGCGCGGTTGTCAACCCGATCCTCATGTCGCCCTTCGCGTACCCGCTCTGGACGTGGTCGACGCCGGTGCGGTACTGCACGTACATCACGCTCCTCTTCTACTCCTTCGTCGCAGCCTACTCGGTCTGCTCGTGCGTCTGGCACGAGCGGTACCGCCCCTTCTCGTGGGTCGGTGTCGCGCTCTTCTACGCCCTCGGCTGGCTCTACATCGGCTGGCACGCACTCCATAGATGCGCGGCGCGGACCCCGCCTCCTCCAGCCCCGCTCTCGAGCCGACGCGTACTCGGCGGGGGTCAGCATCCGGACGTAGCCGTAACCCTGTAGTCACGCGACGCGCTCTGAAGACGCTGCCGGGATCCGTATTCCCGCCTTGACTTCCTGGCGTGCTCCTGACGCAGGCACGCGACGCTGCAGAGCATAGCCCTGGCGCGTGTGCGGCGCGCCGCCCTCCCTGCCGTGGCAATCTCGCGACAATCTCGCGCGGCCTCCTGTAGGCGCGCGTGGTGCGCGGCAACGTCGGCGAGTGGAAGGCCCGTACCCTCCCTCCCCCCCCTCCCCTCCGTCACGCCCAGCCCCTCCACTCCACGCCCGGCTACTCCCTCCACCCTCTTCCTCCACCTCCTCCTCCTCCTCCTCCTCCTCCTCCTCCTCCACCACCACCACCACCACCACCACCACCACCACCTCCTCCTCCTCCTCCTCCTCCTCCTCCTCCTCCTCCTCCTCCACCTCAGGTCACGCGGCGAACTGTCGACTCGACCGACGGGCTCGGTAAGCCGAGACTAGCCGAGATTAGCCGAGATATGACCAATGGCTTCGACGCCGCCGGCGTTTGCTGCATCGCTTGCTGCTCCACTCCTCTGCTGCTGCTCGTAGGCAAGCCTCTGCTGCCAAATGGCGGTGCCGTCGCCGTCCCCATCTCGGCAGGGCGCTGAGGGTGGGGGGTGCGGGGGTGCGGGGCGTTGGCGTGCGTAGCGTGCGGCCACCGCTGCGGCGAGGCTGCCAGACTTAGCGATTAGATATTCGCGACCTCCAATCCCTCCCCCCTCCCTGCCCCGCCCAGCATCGTCCGCAGGGGGGCACACTTAGAGATCTACAGAGCATGGTACGACGGCGCGGGCATCACCGCCCGACAGGAGCACGTTTGTGCGCGGGAGGCTGCACTCTCTGGTAGAGAGGGAGGGATTCGCCTCACCCATCAGCCGTCCGCGAGTAGAGCCCCCGGTACGCTGCCTGGCCCTGCCGTGCGCGCAGGCACTTGGGGAGCACTTGGAGTGCGGGCATTAACCTTTCTCCACCAGGGCCGGTGTCGTATATATATTATATATCACACCGGGGATCCCCTGATCGCCGGCCTCTGAAGTCTGCGGATGGTCGCGGTGCTGCAGCCCCGCCCGCGCGAGACACCGCTGCGCGCTGGCGGCGCCACGGTGGCGGCGAGGACCGGAGGCCGAGAGAAGGCGCGAAGGTAAGGTAAGGTAAGGTAGATTTCTCCACACACACAAAGTGGTGGGGCAAGGGGGGGCGACCCTCGCATCTCCACGCCCGGACACGGGCAGGAGCCCCACGGCATTCAAAGTGCAGGCACTGGCCCGGTGCACGTGGGTGAGCAGCCTGCCCCTCCCCCTCCCGACAAACCAACTCCCGCACACACACAATCGCACTCTGGCCATCGAATGACTCCGAATGACTCGCTGTGTGTGCTAAGACAGAATCTCCGCAGACATCCAAAACGGGCCGTGCCGCGTTTGTGGTGTCTTCTCAAGCACTAGCATCCGGACGCCGCACTCGAGCGGGCGGGTCACATCTATGTGGGCCCAGTGTGCGCACTCGGCGCATATGCTAGTGCTATCCTGCCCTATGGGAGGCAGAGGGATGGGGGGAGGGGGGGGCAGAGGTAAGGTGGGGTGAGACTGGGGAGGGCCTCAAAGGTCCTCCATGGGGGTGGGGTCCGGCCCGAACAGGTCGAAGCCGGTCCCGCCATCGCCGCCGGCGCCGTCGCCCTCGTCCGCCTCGGAGGCGGAGGTCGTCGAGCGGGGCGTCTCGCCCGTCGCGAACCTGCCGCCGAACACGGCGTCGGCCGGCGCCGAGGCGCCGGCAGCGACCTTGGTCGCCACGGAGCCCAGAGGGACCGTGGCGTACACACCAGGTCGCCGAACCCGCTGCCCCCCTCGGGAGGCAGCGAGTAGGCGACCTGAATATTGGACCCCGCTGGGTTGCGCGCCGCCTGCGTCGCAGCCTCCAGGCCGTCCATGACGAACTCGACGTTCTCGCGCAGCTGCGCGTGCGGGCAGTCCGCACGCTCAGCCTCGCTCGCAGCCGCCGCCGCAGCCTTCTCCGCCTTGTTCGCCTTCTGCCGGGCCTTTTTGGCCCTGCGAGCCGCGGCCCGAGCATCCTTCTGCTCCTCCGTCAGCTCCTCCTTCCGCGGCGCGGTGCGCTCGACGAACGAGCGCTCCGCCGCCTGCACCGGCTCGCGGTCGCCCGCGGCCTTCTCGTGCTTCAGGTCGAAGGTCGCCGTCCCGTAGCCAGGGACCTCATACCTGAGCTGCGACACACCTGCAAGCCTTGCGGCAATGAGGCACGCGAAGGCGAAGCCGCGCGCGAACCGTGTGGCGGTGCCGACTCTGCAACAGTTTCGGAAATTATGTGCGCATATACATATCACCATCAGCGACGATCAGGCTTTCTCACCGCACACCTCGGGGAGGCGCTAGCGCCGCGGCGCCCCCCGCAGCTCGCGGTTGCTGCTTGCTCTCTCCCTCGTCTCCCCCCCCCACTCACTAGAGCCGTGCCCAGCGTACGCCTACACACACGGTCTCTCTGGGCCAGCAGCAGCACTCTCGTCGAAGACTTGAGTCTCGAATCTCTCGTGGTCATGTCTCACATAAAGCCGTGTACGATTACGGCTCTACGTCATACAAGTTACCGGCACCAACTTGATTCCTAGATCGGCGTCTCACGGCCGGGCCGCGGGACGGGGAGGGAGGGGGGTGGATCCGTAAATCCGTAAATCCGTAAATTTGTAACCAAAAGCCACCAGAGAGTCCCCCACCCCACACCCAGCTACCAGGCAGGCAGAGACACAGCACTCGCGACACGCTGAGAAGACGAAGGCTGGCCTCTCTAATGCTCCCGCAACGCGCTGTCTGCACGCGCAGCAGACGGGCGGCCCACACGGTGGGAGGGGTCAGCGAGACTCAGCGCCGGCTGCGCTTCTTGGTCGGGGCCGGCGCAGGCGCAGCGAGGTGCTTGGATAGTGCCGCCTTCCCTTTTGGAAGCACTTTGGGCAGCACCAGGGGAAGCTCTTGTGCTGGTCTCGACATCGGCGCGGTCCGCCACCTACGCAGGCGAAGCTGTTGGCCCGGAGAAGGCGTCGCGAGAAGGCATCGCCGCCACCCGCCGCTCAAACTTGACCACCTCCTCCTTCGCGTTGGACAGGTTCTCGGGCGGCTCCCACGTCATGTCCGGAGTTTGGTCCCACTCGTCCCACTTGACTACATATTGCACAACGATGCCCTTGCGCGCCACGCGAGCCTCCCTCTTGGCGACCTCCTCGCCATCCGCCTCGGTCTCCGCCTCGCTATCCCCCGCCTCGCTCTCCTCCGCCTCGCTCTCCTCGGAGGAGTCTGGCCACGCAGCCCGGCGATCGACGGCGGGCGCGTCGCCGCAAGTCTTTGTTCACGCCGAAAAGTACGTCTAACGCTCCCGCTAGCTGGGGCACGCTCCCAGGCGGCTGGGGGCCGCTCCCCAGCTCGATTAGGGCGCTTTTCACGCGATTTTACGGAATTACGGATTGGAGGGGGGTGGCGGCACATAGGGGGAGGGGGAGACGCCGATCTAGGAATCAAGTTGGTGCCGGTTACAACGTGGCGCTCGTGAGTCGTGTCACACGACACCGTATTATCTCACTATTTTCGTTTTGGCGATCGCGAAACATGAAAACTCGCCCCGATGTTGAGGCTAAACTGCTCCGCTCACTCTCGACACGCACACGATGACAGTATGAGTATGTTAACTTTGCGCTTCTCGCGGCGGCCCGAAGCGCCTTTGTCCTTTGTGCCACGCCACCCGCCGGACACACGGTGACCCGCACACACATCTCGCAGAGCGGCCACGCGGAAAAGCGTGTGTGGCCACTCCGTCGTCAGGTGTGTGCGATTGCCTCGGGATGGCGCGGCGAGGCCGCGCCTCAAGCGGCCGAGCGGTACGCGTCCAAGTCTGCGTCCAAGTCCTCCGCCTGGTGACCATCCCGGAACGAGACTTGAGGCGAGATTGGCCGAGACTGGCCGAGACTGGCCGAGATCGCTCCGCCCGACGCGCAAGGGGAGGCTCTCCCTCCCTCCTCCCGGGGCTGGGCAAAGGGCCCTCGCCGCTCTCTCGGAGGCTCTCTCGAAAGCGCGCCTTCGGTGTCGGCCCGCGCCCCTGCCCGCGCCCGCCGCGCCCTCCCTTGCCGCGCCCTCCCTTGCCGCCCTTGCCGCCGCGTGCGGAGCCTACGTCGCGAAGACGCCGCCGTCACTCGGCCTGCGCAAGCACACACGCCACGAGGACAGCGGATGCGCGGCGGAGCTGTGGCGGGAGACGCAGCCAGACACCGCCGTGCACGCGTCTCCGGGAGGGGTGAGGAGTGCTACCGCTGCCGAGGTGCCGAGGTGCCAAAGTGCCACGTTGCTAGAGCCGCGTCGCCGCACGGGTGGCATCTAGAGGCGTCGCCGCGCGGCTTGACGCTCTGCGGCTTGAAGCTCTCGTAGCCGTCGCTCGACCCTTTGGCCTTGACCACCTGGCGGAAGGCGCACCCCCGCCTCGCGGGTCACCCCCACCCACCCCCTCCTACCCTTCCCCCACCCCCTCCTACCCTTCCCCCACCCCCTCCTACCCTTCCCCCACCCCCTCCTACCCTTCCCCCACCCCCTCCTACCCTTCCCCCACCCCCTCCTACCCCACCCCCTCCAGTGCGCTGCCCAACGCTGCACACCACGGGGCGCGGCAAGTCCAAGCACACGTGTCGAGGACGGGTCTGGGACGGGTCTGGGACGGGTCTGGGACGTGTCTGGGACTCGTCGGCGCACCACTGTCCGCTGCTTGGCGCCCGCAACCGCGACCGCTATGCTCGAGGCGACGGCGGTGGCGCCGGCCGAGGGGGAGCCTGAGGTGGGCGGGGAGGGATACGCATGTGTGTGTGGTCCCGCAGGGGAAGGGGGGGGATTGAAGCGGGCGGGGTGGGGGAAGGGGCGGGGGGGGGATCTCGGGGCTGATCTCGGCTGATCTCGCGGCACCGGTGGCGAGGCTGATCTGCAGCGGGCGGCCGTCGAGGGGGACGCCGTTGTACTGCTCGATGGCCTGAGGGGGGGGTGGGTGAGGGGCGGTGGCGAGGGGCGGTGGCGACGGAGTAGGAGAGGGAGGAGAGGGGCGGGGCCGGTGCGTGCGTGCGCGCGTGCGTGCGTGAGTGCGTGCGTGTGCGTGCGCGTATGTGTGTGTGTGTGTGGTGGTGGTGGTGTGTGTGGGGGGGGGAGGTCGACAATCGAGGAGAGGAGTAGGAAGGGAAGGGGGGGGGGGAGGGAGGGGGGGGGGGGGTTCAACCCCCTGGGGGGGCCTCCCTTTTTGGGGGTGACAAAAAAAACCAAACCTTCGGGAGGGTCCGAGGAAGGTTTCCGCTCCCACAAGGGTCCCGGTATTTCTCGGCTATCTCCCGGGG
>NW_005202428.1:2017118-2023769 GCF_000372725.1 Emiliania huxleyi CCMP1516 | reverse complement strand
GGGGGGACGCCTGCATTCAGGCGGCGAGGGAGCCCGAGCTTCGGTTCCAAAGCGAGCGTCGGGTCCCGGAGGCATCCCCCGAGTCGACGCGAGGCGGCTGGCCCGTTTCGGACATGTTTCGGAAACGTCCCGCCGCACACCCAAGTGCATGGGTGTGGGGTCCCGGAAGGTTCTCGGAAGGTTCTCGGGAGATTCTCGGGAGGTGTCTCGTCGCAGCTGGCCGCCGACCCCCCCGTGTCTCGCCCTCCCCCCCCCCCACCAGACATCTCTACAAATGGGTCGACAGCCCCCGCCGCACGACCGCGCCGTCTATTGCCACTGTCCGCTGCCGCCGCGCCCCGGGAGGGAGAGGAAGCCAAGCCCTCCCAGGCGCGGTCGCGCAAGCCCAGGCGGAGGCACGCGAAGAGGCGGCGGCGGTGTCGGAGGCACATATGTGCGGGTGGGGGGGGGGGAGGAGAGGCTGAGGGGGAGGCGATGCCGCCGCCAGAGGCTCGGCCGCTCGTCTCCCGCCCACGCCCCCCCCCCCTCCCCGCCGCGCCCTGCCCCGACGGCGAGCACCCCCGCCGCGCGCACAGCCCTAGCCCCTCCCTCCCACCGTTCTTGTGATGCGCAGCCGTGGTGAAGAGAGGAAGCGAGGCGCATATCCGCAGCATATGGACGGCGCCCACTGCCCCTTGTGATGCGCAGCCGCCGCCGCCGTGTTGCAGGGAGGGGCGCGAGGCGGGCTAGAGAGGGCCGCCCCGCCGGGCGAGAAGCGCGCTGCGGGCATTCTCGTATCACGCTTGCGCCTGGAAGAGCTCCGAGAGGTCGTCCTGCGTCACGTTGAGGTCCAGGTTCCCGACGCGCAGCTTTGTGCCAGTGGTGAGCGTCTTCGGCGCCGCCGCCGCGACCGCGCGCGGCGCGCGGCCCTGCCCCGGCTTGATCAGCGTAGAGGCGCCGCTGCCGCGCGCCATGCTCTGCAGCGTCGCTGCCGCCACGCCGCGGCCGCGGCCCCCGCGCCCGATCTTGCCAATGGTCTTGGTCGCGCCGCGGCCGCCGCCGCCGCGGCCGCCCTTGCTCCCCTTGCTAGTGCCCTTCTCCTGCGTGGTCTTGATGATCTCGTCGAGGGACATCGACATGGAAGACATGAGCGCGGGCTTGGCCAAGCACAGCGCCAGCAAGGCCACACCCTTTTCTTCCTTTTATCATGAAGGTTGCAGCGAGTGTCGCTCGTGCGTGTCGTCATCATCTGTCTAGCGTCCACCCATACCGCGTTGGTGTCCAGTCCGAGCCTGGCTGTTCTTCACCTTACTACCTACCTACCTAATTGATTGGCGAGGGACTGACTGACTGCGAACAGAGATAGGAAGAGGCGAGGCAGACTCCCTAGGGTGGGCGAGGGCTAGCGCATCACACCCCTCTCCTTAAATCCCTGTGTGGTGGCGGCGTGCCGTCCTCCATCCCTCCCTTGGGTTGTCTGATTTCCTTCCTTCTTTCTTTCTTCGTCGAGCGCATCACACCCCTCTCCTTAAAATCCCTGTGTGGTGGCGGCGTGCCGTCCTCCCATCCATCCCGTGGGGTTCTTGGAGCACTTGGTTCTGTCTTTTCTTTCTTTCTTTTCGGTACATTAGGATAGATTTGTCAGTAAAACTCTTGAGCACTAGGGGAAACCCGGTACGCGGGGCCAACCCTCGGCGAACCGTGTTATGCTTATGGCCCTGCGACCGCGCACCCCCCAAACAACAGGGCTAGGGCTGTCTTGCCCGTAACCCGATCCCGATCATCTGGCCCGCTGGGTGCGCTTCTTAGCTCCCCGGCCCTGGATGTGCGGCTGATGACTAATGACTTGCACTCCAAGTGCTCCAAGGGAAAAATTCCTTGAGCAGAGTGTAGTGCATGCACGGATAGATAGAGGGAGAGAACTTCTCGTTCGTTCGTGTGCTCTGCAGTGCGGCGGCGTGTGCTGGCGGGCGCAAATAAAGAAGCGGAGCACGAATCGTAAGTAAGCGTTGAGGAACACGCGAGACAGATCGCGTTTCGCGTTTCAGTTTCACAAAAGGTACCGGCGTAACCCAGGCTCCGCTGCGGCGCGAAGTATCGACACCGCTGCTTGCCACTCACTTTAACCGTGGCGCAGATTCATTCATTCATCCTGCAGGCACCTGCACGCGCCAGCACACGGAATGAATGGCAAAGAACGCGATGAATGAAAAGGAAGGCCTCGAGTGAATGAAGCAACGTGTCATGGACGCCAAGGGAGCGCCCGGGTCTCTGCCGCGCAAAAGGGGCGCCCGCCGCCCGAGTTGATTTACGTACAACTTCATCGTTGCGTGTCATGGACGCCAAGGGTGACACAAGATCGGCACGACCGATATCTCCTATCACACACCGATTCTGCCAAGCAGTCTGACATATGCCCATCCGCATCCCTCAGGCACGCTCTTCACTCCGCCCTCCCCAGCAGCGCGAATCATTCTCCGTATCGTGTCTCGGCCAACCACCCTCGAACACACCGCCACCCGATCACGACCGATGCCGATAGGTGAGCATGCTCGCGTCAATTGCAAGCGTCGTACTCCTCCCGGGGATAAGTGCCTTGCCAGCCATGCCCCTTACCGTCCCGGAGCATCAGCCGATCGCCTGCCTCGGCAGCCCCTCCGGCTGGAGCCGCCCATACGGCAACGTCGCGATCTCCGCCTCCGGCGCCGAGTCGTGCAAGAGCCAGTGCGCAGCTGGCGGCTACCTCTTCTGGGGTCTCGAGTGCCCGATGGGCAACGACGTCCACTGCCAGTGCTCGAGCGCGCGGTGGCATACCGCTCGACGCGTCGTACTGCGAGGGGACCGGCGACGGAAACGGCAACCTCTGGCACTCGCACGACCACTGCGTCGGCGCATACGAGGCTGACGGCTACCGCTTTGGCGACTACCTCGTCGGATCCGTGTACTCGACGGCCGGGGATGAGTCGTCCGCCTGCCTCGGCAGCCCCTCCGGCTGGAGCCGCCCATACGGCAACGTCACGATCTCCGCCTCCGGCGCCGAGTCGTGCAAGAGCCAGTGCGCAGCTGGCGGCTACCTCTTCTGGGGTCTCGAGTGCCCGATGGGCAACGACGTCCACTGCCAGTGCTCGAGCGCGCTCGGTGGCACACCGCTCGACGCGTCGTACTGCGAGGGGACCGGCGACGGAAACGGCAACCTCTGGCACTCGCACGACCACTGCGTCGGCGCTTACGAGGCTGACGGCTACCGCTTTGGCGACTACCTCGTCGGATCCGTGTACTCGACGGCCGATTCGTCGTCAGTGCCGCCGCCGGCGCCATCTCCACCACTCGATGTGGGTGACGACACGTGGTACTCGCCGGTCCGAGGCCAGCAACTGGGCAGCTGGACGCCGGGTGCCGACTGGACGTTGTCGTTCGACCTGTTCCCGCGCGGCACTACCGCACCCTGGGCAAGCATCCTCCACGTCGGAAGTGAGAATGGGCTGCGGGCATTTGGTTCTGGCCCAACACGTACCGTCTGTCTCGGATGCTGGTTTGTCTCGGATGCTGGTTTGTCTCGGATGCTCTCGGATGCTCCGATTCGATCCGCGTACACGAGCATTTACGAGGCTTGTGAGGAGGCTTACGTCGACGGACAACCTTGGACCCACTGGTTTGTCAAACGTGGCTGCAAAGCCTTTGTTGGAAAAGTGTATCCCGGAGTCGGGACTTCTGAGGGGCGGTATAAACTCGGAAGGCGACTACGACGTCAGCAGTTGCATCGATCGTTGCAACATCGAGGTGTACGGGTGTACGCGTGTACCCCAACGATACCGATGGCCCCAATGACAACAAGCACATTCAGAGGACCGGGTGCAGGCACGGATGCACAATCATGGCTTGCTACTCCGACTGGTCCCCTTGCAGGATTGCGGGTCGTAGGATCGCCAAGAAATGTGTCACACACAGTGATTTGGGATCGCCATGCAGATGAAGTCGAAAAGCTCAACGCAAGCAGCAGTCCCTCCGTCGTTCCGACCAAGCGGGTGAGAGCATCGCACAGGGACAGCAATTCTTTCTTTTTTCCAGATCCTTGCTCTCTCAACAACTGCTCTCTCTGCCAGCCGGACGGAGAGAGCGGAAACCCGGCAAAAACACGGCGCGGAGGACCCGCTCGCGCCTCAGCCGCCGCCCGCACGCACGGTCGGAAGGGGCCAGCCCCTACTTCTTCTCCAACAACAAACCTAAGACTTCTTCTTCGCTACCATTAGAAAAAAATAGAAAGAAGAAGTGCAAAGAGACGCCGAATACATCCTTGATCACCTCGGCATAAAAGCCAGCTGATAAATGGATGACCCAAGTAGGGAGGTCCCGAACGACCTTGCTCTTGGTCACGCCCTGGCCTAGTTTCGCTCCACCGCCCCGCTCGTGCGGCAGCACGAAATCAAGAGGATGAAGTGGCCAATGCTGTGCCTCAAGGGGCAGCCGCGAACAGAGTCGGACTCGCACGAGCCCAAGAAGCGCAAGGGCAGACGCCCCGGGTCGGGGTCGTCGCGCCCGAGCGCCGACGACCAGCCATGGCACCCGCAGAGTATCGGACGTTACGTCTTCTCTGGCAAGACCTTTGGGAAGGGTGCGACGGGCAACGTCTTCGTCGCAGCCTCCTCCACGACGGGGCAGTCGGTCGCCATCAAGGTGCTCGACTCGGCGTCTTCGGGCATGCCTGCCGAGGTGGCTGCTCTCCGAAAGGTTGCGAGCTCGGGACACCCCAACATCTGCGGGTTCATCGAGCACCACTGCCGGCACGGCAAACACTACATCGTGATGGAGGCGTGCACCGGCGGCGAGCTTTTCCAGCAGGTGGAGGCGGTTGGGCAGATGAGTGAGGAGCGCGCGCAGCGGCTCGGCTGGAATGTGGTGTCGGGCATGACCTACATGCACTCGCTGGGGGTGGCGCACCGCGACCTGAAGCTCGAGAACCTGCTCCTCGACGCGCCCAATGGCAACGTCAAGATCTGCGACTTTGGGCTCGCGCACGTCTTCGAGCGGCGGCCGGATGGCTCGTTTGCAACCACCAAGCTCACACGCTGCTGCGGCACCAAGAGCTACACGCCGCCAGAGGTGCTGGCAGGCATGCCGTACGACGGCTTCCTCGTCGACGTCTGGTCCCTCGGCGTCTGCCTCTTTGCCATGTGCGCCGGCTTCTTCCCCCTCGAGGTTGCGCGCACGTGCGACTGGCGCTTCCAGCGGCTATACATCGCGCAGCAGGAGGGCCGCTCCACCGTCGAGACCATCTTCGGCTTCTACGAGCGGCAGTGCCCCTTCACGCCGGCGCTGGCGGAGCTACTCGACGGCATGCTGCAGATCAATCCGCGCCGCCGAATCTCGATGAGCAGGGTGGCCCAGTCGTCTTGGCTCTGCCCTTCGCCCGTGCCGCAGCTGAACCTCGACACCACGCTGACGTCGAGCACAATCTCGTGGAGCCCGGGCGCGCGCAGCCCGAACCCGGGCACGGCCTACCGCTCGATGGAGGAGGACGACGGCGACGCAGAGACCGCCCACGCGGACGCCGTGGTCCGCGGGGGGAAGGACGACATCTACTCTACGGATATGGAGGTGGAGCAGGTCGACTCTGGCAGGCTAGTGACTCTGCAGGTATGACCGCGGCTCGTTTGGCTGTGCGGCACAGTAGTGCCTAGCAGCTCCCCCCACCCCGCTCTGTTTATGCTTCCTCGCAGCTATTTGCGCGCCTCAGTTCTCCCTCCGTCGGTGCTGGCGACTCTCTGTGCATAAATAACCTCGCAATACGTCCCTCTCGCGGTCTATGTCGACTCTGTCCCCGATCCGCGATCGGATGTGAGATCTGCGGGTGTAGTCTTGTGGCAGGGTGATGAGAGGAAATTCAGCAGTCTGTGTCGCATACCCTTAATCTATCATGAGCTGTGCAGCTCGCTTTTATCACTCAGATAGAGATCATGCATTATACTGATTACACGCGTCTAGGCGCCTCGCTTGAGAGTGTCTCGACAATTGCGCACGCCGACACTCGCTCCAGCGCACGCGCTCTCTGGGGTCTCTCTGGACTCTGCCCCCTCTCCCCTCTTACATGCGCGTGCAAAGCGCACGACCGCAATCGCGCACACACCACAGCTCATCAGACGTCACTCATCATCTCAAATCTCCGCATGATGCACGTTGACGCACCACCACCCCAAGAACTAGCCCCGCCCTTCCCTCTACCCGTGCGGGGGCAACGACGCGCCACGCCGGACCCGCTCACCCCAACAGCACCGTCCACACGCCCGCGCGCCGGCGCCGCCTACCGCTCGCCGCCGCCGCCACCGCGATCACAGCGGCGGCGCCCGCGGCGGCGGCGGCGGCGTGCGGAAGGCGGCGCCCGCGCGCGGGCGGCTGGGCGGCGGCGTTCGGTTCCTTCTGCACGGCGCTAGCCGTTGCGTCGATCATCGCGGCGGCCTTGGCAGCGGCTGCCGCGAGCTTCTCCTTCTTCTTCTTCAGGCGCGAGCGGCAGGCATCTGTCGTGCACTCAGCCTGCGAAGGGGGCTCGGCTGAGGCAAGGCGCGCAACAATCTCGGCGAATCTCGCCGAAGAATCTCGTCGTGTCTCGGCGCGCCTCCTCCGACATCACGCCGAGCGACGTCTTCCAGGACTCGGTGAGGGTCATCTTCGCCGTCT
>NW_005202428.1:2012208-2015726 GCF_000372725.1 Emiliania huxleyi CCMP1516 | reverse complement strand
GAGGGGAGGGGGAGGGAGAGAGAGAGAGGGAGAGAGAGAGAGAGAGGAACAGAGGAAGAGGGAGAGGGGGAGGGAGGGGGAGGGAGGGCAAGGCAGCCGCCGGGACGTTCGGCGGAATCGGCGGCGACGGCGGCGACGGCGGCGGCCGAGGCGGTGGCGGGGGCCGGGGCGGAAGGGGCGGCAGCGCGGGAGGCGAAGGCAGGCTCGGCGGCGGAGGCGACGGCATCACGACGTTGCACTCGACGCGCTCGAAGACGGAGCGGCCTGTTCACAGCGGTGTGCGCCGTGAAGACGGCTGCCCGACGTGGGCCTAGTGGAGGGGAGAGGTGTGTCGGGAGGAGGCGCCGTGAGGCGTGGGGTAGCCGAGTGCGGCGGCCATGGCGTACGCCTGCGGCGGGAGGGAGGAGAGTGGAGTGGAGGAGAGGAGAGGGCAGGGCAGGGGAGGGGAAAAGGCGACGAGAGGGGGAGCGAGGGAGAGATGATGGGGCAGGCGTCGACAAAGCGTCGAGGGAGCAGCGTCAGCGTCCTAAGCGACTAAGCGAGCGCCTTGGGCGAGGGCAGGCAGTTGTTGAGGCCGTCGTACACGCCGCAGGCGTTGGCGCGCGCGGCGGGGTCGGAGGGGTCCTCCATGAACGGAGCCTCGCACTGCTCTCCCGTCTTCAGCTCGTCCGCCCACTGGCAGCCGTGCAAGTCGCCGAGATCGGTTGGGAGGGGGCAGGAGAGGGAGTACCCGACGTCAAAGAAGCGCCCGAGCTCCTTGAGGCAGACGCCGCACGCGCCCTTGTTGTCGCAGTCGTGCTCCAGGTCGCACAGCCGGTACGGCGGCGGCGCTGGAGGTGGCGAGGGCGGTGGCATCGGCGGAAGCGGCGGGAACGGCGGAGGAGGCGACGGAGGCGGAGAAGGGTAGGGGACCGCTTCGACGCAGCAGTGGTAGTCGGCGCAGCCGCCATGCTCGGGGCAGCCGAGCTCAAACAGCCCGTTCAGGCAGCAAGCCCTGCCCGCACCGCAGAACCCGGGACACGGTCCAGAGGTCGAGTTGCACGCGGTGAAGCAGTACTCGTGCGCGTCGCCCGGTATCGCGAATTCAAAAGTGGTAGGGCCGCTCGGCAGCGCCGCCGCGGACGCCGAGAGCGCTAAGAGCCATCCGGCGGGCCTCATAAGTGTGCACATGCGCTGGAGGAGATTGCAGCGCGCCTTGCCTATTCACAGAAAAAGAATTCCGTTTCGTTGGGCTTGACTTGTCAGACATGGGTGCGAAACAACAACGACAAGACCAAGGCACGGGCAGAGGAACGAGAGAAGAATATAGGGTGGATAAAGCGCCTGTTCACGGCATGGAGGGTGAGCCACACCGAACGTACCGAGCGAAGAGCCGAGCGGAAGGAGGACGGGGAAGATGACTCCGAGGAGGACGAACCAGTGGAAATCCAGTTGTCAGATGTCACGATGCATCCGAAGGGGACCCCAGCGCCGGCATCATCCGTAGAGGCACGAGTGTTCGAAGAGAGAGTGGACCTGAGCAACAACATGACCTGTAGGCAAATGATCGGAGTGGGAGTCAGAAATGTGGTCCTTGCGCGAGGGGAGCTCGATAGACTCGAGGGGCCAGGATACGCCGCGAGGAGGACGGAGTTGCGCCGAAAGGCGAAAGAAGCCGCGAGAACAAGGGACCGGCAGGCGGTGGCGTCACAGGACGAGGCAGAAGAGAACGACGCGACAGAGGAGGAAATGACAAGGGAGAGAACGACGAGAGTGGGACGACCGCGAGGTGGCATGAAGGTTGCAGCGAGAAGCGGCGAGAGACTGCGAAGAGAGATAGGAAGAGGCAGACTCCCTAGGGTGGGCGACGGCTAGCGCACCACACACCTCTCCTTAAAATCCCTGTGTGGTGGCGGCGTGCCGTCCTCCCATCCCTCCCTTGGGTTGTCTGTTTTCTTTCTTTCTTTCTTTCCTTGACTTGTCGGCTTTGTTTCTTTCTTTTTACCTCGAGGCACCCGAACACCGACTTGGGGAAGCGATTGAGTAACGCGTGAGTTTCTTCGCCGCCGCCGCCGCCGCCCTCGCCGCCACCACAACACCCGTGCCATCCACACTGTGACCCCCGGACCACTGTTTTTGACCCCGTGACCGAGCAGTGCATCTGCGCAACCGCTGATCCGAAAATATGCGTTGGTGCGGGGTGCTGCGGAGAGGGCACCACGTACAACCCCACTACTCGGCAGTGTGTGGCGCTCCCGAGACCAGCACCCGACGACGACGACGACGATGACGATGTCCCGGAGCACGCCGATGGCTGCTACGCTGATGGCAAGCGCCTCAAAGACGGAGACTTCAATATGGACGGAAATTTCAACATCCAAGACGCCATCTTCGTCGCGGATGCCTGGTCGGGTGGTCTGCCTTTTGCATGGAACGGGGGCAGTCCCGGCCCTTGTTATACGCCAGTCGCCTGCTAGCACCAGGCACCCCGCTCGTCGGCGATACGTATACCCCACACCGCATCCGCATCCGCTGCGCATAGCGCACCAGCGCAACTCATCGCAGATAGTATTTTTCATTGTTTGCCAGGCGCAACAAGCTCTCAGTCTACTCAGATCCACAGACCCCCAGCGCCACACGATGCATCACGACACGCGCGCCACTGTACAGCCCAAGCGATACAGCACACCTTCCTGAGCGCTGAGGAGTAACCTACCAACTCTTCCTCCGCTCCAGCGCCCCCTCCCCCTTAAGAATAGATTATTTAGGACAGCTTTCTGATCCACAGTCCAATCTCTCGTACCCCGACTCTTTACTGCTCGTTTTATCGGGCAAGTTGGGGCGCGGCGGGCGGAGTGCCGCCATGGAGCGCACAGATGCACTGGGACGCACCTCTCTACCCCCACGACGCACGAGGTCCGGGAGTGCGTCGACGGTCGAGACCCCCTTCCATCACCCTGGGTCGGAAGAGAGGCGTGCCCCGGTGGAGGCACGTCCGGTTGGAAAAGCAAAGAGGAAAGATAGGTTACTTTTCTGCTCGTTTTATTGCGCTCTCTCCGCGGTATCGCGGCTGCTTGGAGTGGGTTCGGGTCGGAGCGAGAGCTCCGCCCCTTCCGAGATCATCGCCGCCACTTGGTCCCACAGCGTGTCATGCATAAGGCGGAGCTTGCTCGCCGTCACGCCGAGGTCCGAGCTGAGCGAGCGGTACGTGGCGGCCCACGTGGCGTCACTCACGCCGCTGTGCGCGCTGACCGCGCCGGCGCTAACCCCTGCGCTAGTCGTCGCGCCCCTGCCTACCCCGCCGTCCCTAGCTCCGCTCGCACCGCCATGAGGCGGCTGCGGTGAGGCACAAAGCGGCGGAGGAGGTGGCGGCGGAGGAGGAGCCGGTGGCGCCGCCGGCGGGGCGTGCGTGCCCGGGGCCCTCCGCGCGCGCGCCTGCGAGGGCGGCGGTGAGGAGCGATGGGCGTCTGCAAGAAGTGAGGCGGCGGTGCGGGGGGGGGGGGGCGGCGGTGCCGGGGGAAGCCGCGGGGGAAGGGTGG
>NW_005202428.1:1939078-2012108 GCF_000372725.1 Emiliania huxleyi CCMP1516 | reverse complement strand
TCTCCTCCCGCTGCCGCGAGTTGGTCGACGCGACAAGCTCGCCCCACCGCTCGACGTGCGGGTAGAGCTGCCGCAGCATATCGAGCGCCGCCGCCTGCAGGGAGTGACTCGGGCTGAGGGTGCCTGCTCTGGGCTGTACTGGGCTGTGGCGCCGCCGCCGCCTGCCGGGGGGGCGCCGCCTGCTTGGCGCAGCTCACGCCCTCGGCTGATCTCGGCTGATCTCGGCTGATCTCGGCTGATCTCGGCTGATCTCGGCTGATCTCGGCTGATCTCGCCTGCTTAGCGCGCTTCTTGGTGCCGCTCACGCCCGAGGCGAGCCGCGAGCCTACCGAGGCTTAGCCGAGATCTAGCGGAGATCTAGCCGAGATCTGGCCAGAGATCTAGCTGAAGCTAGCCGCGAACCGCTCTGGACGGTGATGCGATGCAGCAAGTTGCCTCCCTCGCCCTCCCCCGCCTGCGCCGCCGAATAGACGGGCAGCTTGCCAACGTGCTTGTGGCAGTGCTCCTGCAGCACCATCACGGGCGTCTTCCCGACCTGCGCAGGAGAGGAGGAGGCCACGCTGGAGCTGCGCAAGCAAGCACGGGCGCGGCCTTCTCCTGCCGCGTCGCTCGTGCGTCTCCTCTCCCTTCTACCCCTGCCGGCCTCTCTCGCCCCTGCCGGCCTCTCTCGCCCTGCCTACCAGAGAGCCTGCGCGTCCAGGATCGAGTCGTCCGAGAGGGGGAGATTGAGCGCCTACGCTGAGGACACACCGAGGTCGCGGCGGGGATGAGGCATCGTGCAGTGTCTTCAGAGCGCCGCGCGAATACACAAGCTACGAATATAGCGAGTGCCGCTCGGTTCACGGCGCTCTCGGCGCCGCTCGGCTCACGGAAGAGGGAGATACTGGGGGAGATATGGAGATGCTCCGCATCTGGGGCCGCGCGCCTCCGCCTCGAGCGTCTCGATGTGCGCAAAGCTGCCGTGTGCTCGCTCCACCATGGCCTGCCGCCCGCCAACCTGCTCGCAGCACGCAGAGGGCGTGAGGGGCGCCTCGCCGCAGCCCCGCGACGGCGTGGCCGGCCCGCCACACCAGTCCGTCCATCCCCTTGCCCAGCTCCGTCGGCTGCTCGATCAGCGGGCAGAGGACCGCGAGCGCCTGGGAGCAAGCAGACCTCCCTCGACCCTCGCGAGAGGAGGAGGGAGGGGTGTGCCCTTGCCTTGCGGAGCTAAAGCAACGGACTCCGAACCCGAATGCGCACCTGTCGCGCGGCCACCTGCCGGGACGACTTTTTGTTGTTCGACGCGCCGCGCGCGACGACGATCCCCTCGACGAGGACGGTCGTGAGGAACGGATTGACCGCGTCTTCCTCCGTCGTCGTCACAATCTCCACGGCCGAGCTCATCGCCTGCGAGATCAGGCGAGATCAGCCGAGATCAGCCGAGATCAGCCGAGGTCACAACCTCCACAGCGGAGCTCACGCCTTGGCGACCCACTCGGTGAGCAGCGAGACGGGCGGCTTGCCGTCGATCACCCACGCGTCGGCGCCGTCGCTCTGTCGCCTGGCGCTCCCGCCCGCCGCCTCGCCGTCGCCGCGCTGGCCCGACCACTGTTGGTGCTCCTGCCACGCGAGACGCGAGTATGCTCGGGGTGGAGGTGTGGCTTCCGCTAGCCGAGCAACTTGTTTTGTGTCTCTGTGTGTCGCTCCAGTGCGGCCGTCTCTCCGCCCCTGCCTCCGCCCACACCGCGCCGGTGTCCAGTCGCTGGCTAGACTGTGTTTCGCCTCTTCTCTCTCTGTCTTGCTCCTGGCGGCTGCTTGGCTGAGAGACCAGCCACTGAAGCGACGAAGGCACCCTGTGGGCGAACGCGCGTGGCTGCGAGACGCTCGAGGCCGCGCCGCCGCCACCGCCGCCGCCATTTCCGCCACCCGTCTTGCCGTCGCCGCCGCCGCCAACTGCGCCCTCTCCAGCGGCGGCCGCAGGGCCGTCGCCTCGCACCTGCCGCAGCGCCGCCTCGTAGAACGGCGGGAGAGGGACGGTGGAGTCGAGGGAGGCCTCCTCCGGGATGGAGACGGGGCGCGAGAGCGAGTACACCGCAGAGGCGAGGTGCACCCAAGCGGGCTCACCGTTTGGCTGCCGCAGCTGCAACCAGCCGCACGGCAGCTTCGCCTGCGGAATCGCTCGCCACATCTCGTCCTCCTCGCCCTCTGCCCAGGGCTTGGCGGCGCCGCTCGCTGACCCCTCAGCGGCCGCCTCACCTCCTTCGTCGTAGAACCTGGCAATCAGCTCCGCCTCCACCTGCTCGTCGCCCTTGCCCTCGCCCTTGCCGTCGAGAACATACGGCCGCCAGCCGGCCGCGCGTGCCGCGGCGCGCGCCGCGCGGACCGAACTCTCCGACGAGACCGCCCACTCGTTCATCGTGTCGATTTACGCGAGCTGGAAAAGAATTTTTATGTTCTGAAAGCACGCCCAAACAAAGGGATTTGGGTACTTGCCCCCGAAGGCAAATGCGTCTGTTCACAGCTCACGAGAGTAGAAAGAATTCTGCTTCCGCACCGCTCCCTCGCACGGCACTGGGCACGCGACTGGCACGGAAAGAATTCTAGCACGGGCACAGACATCAAAGTTAGAGTTGTTTGGTATTGCTAAAAATCTCTCTCAGACATCAGACTACACTACTGGCTCGGTGTTGACGTGGCCGCAAACCAAGCGAGCTTACGGCCTCAAAGACAACACGGCGGAACAAAGCGGTGGGGAAGGGGGGTGGCGGTGGCGGTGGCGGTGGCGGTGGCGGTGGCGGTGTGGCTGGAGGCGAGGGCGAGAGTGGCGGCATGCCTGACGGCGGCGGAGGCGAGGGCGGCGGGCAGGGCCAGAGGGGGCGGCGAGGGCGGCGGCGAGGGCGGCGGCGAGGGCGGCGGCGAGGGGCGAGGGGTAGGGGTAGGAGGGCGGCGGAGGCGAGGGCGACGGCAAGGGTGGCGGTGGGGAGGGCGGCTGTGCGATGGTGGTGGGGGCGAGAGCGGTGGCCGGGCGAGGGTTGGCGGCGGCGAGGGTGGACTGGTGTCAAGGGCGGCGGCTTCCGGCGGCGGTGACGGAGGCGGCCAGGGCGGAAGGGGGCGGATGGGCGAGATGCGCGGCGCCTCCATGCGCGGCGGTGGGGAGCCGCAGGACGCAGCCACGGAGGCTCGGAGGGTGTGATGCTGACGCACCTCGATCGGCTGTGCCGTGTTTGTCATGACCCCCCCCCAATGAGCACACCAGTGAGGGAGGGCGAGACAATCGAGGGGCCCCGTACGATGCGGAATCGACCCTATCCAGTGCTCAAGTGCTCAATCAAGGATGACGAGCTATATATAACGGAGTGGGCTGTGGTGAGGGCGGGGATTGACCAGCTGGGGATTCTGCTGAACTAGCCCAGTAAGGCAAACTTCTCCACAGACACGATGTACCCGTTGGCGACCCCTCGCGCAGTGTGCCTCTCCCCGAAAAAAGAAAAACTTCGTCGAGGCGCCTTCAGCTGGGTGGGCTCGCTCCTTTCCTCCATCCGCCCAATGCGGTTCACATCGCGCAAAGGCAAGACGCGGACAGCGCCGCCCCATGTATCCTCCAGAGAGGCGTCTCTTGAAACGTCGACTGTCGCGCCCTTGCCTTCCAAGGGCATCGCCTCCACCCCACCACCCAAAGGCGAGGCACGCAGCAGCAGCACCGCAGAAAAGGCACGGGAGGCGCGAACCAGCGGTGCGGCTGCGGACAAGGCGGCGCTGATCGAAAAGCTGGAGAAGCTTCAGGAGGAGGCGGCCTCCATTCGCCAGCGGCTGGACCGACAGCACAACTTGGAGCTCGGCGGCTCGACGACATCCTCGCCGCGAGGGGAGGAGGAGGCGGCTTCAAACCGGTCGTCAAACGGCGAGCGGCGCTCCTTCTTCTCGCAGCCGGCGCGCGCGGAGGAGCGCAGCCCCGTGGACAGGCGCGGCAAGGCGTGGGGCAGCGGCAGCGGGAGCCTCTTCGAGCGGCTGGGCAAGGAGAGGTCAGCGAGCGCGGGCGGCCTCTCTGGCCTGTCGGGTGGGCTGCGGCGGATGGCGCCCCTCCGCAACGTCGCTGCGGTGTCGAGCGGCTGGATGTCGTTTGGGCCTCGCCTCTCGACGGCTGTGCCGTCGCGCACTTCCGCCAACGCCGCCGCGCCCGTGCAGCAGGACCTGCTCGCGATGCTGCGACGCGGCCGCAAGCGCGCGCAATACAGCTCGCGAGGCCCGGCGGAGGAGGCGGCGCTGTACGACGGGCCGCTGCGCAGCGCGCGGACCAGGAGCGCGATCCGACTGCTGCCGCGGGGCGGCGCGGTCTGCGAGACGCGTCACGGGCCGATACAGTTCGGCGCGCCGCCCGAGACGATCAAGGACGCGATGCAGCTGGGGGCGGAGGTGATCTCGCCAGTAGCCGCCGCCGTCATCTCCCCGACACCTCATGTCCCCTCTTCGAACAGCGCGCGCGAAAGCCAATCGCCCGGTGGCCCCCAGGTGCCTCGCATCTTTGTGGTTGGCAAGGAGCGCTTCAACCTGCGCTTCGGCACAAACATGGCCGACTTCGAGTTCCCGGGCTTTTACAACTTCTTCCTCAAGGGCTCGCAGACCACGGTCGTCGGCTCTGCCGAGGCGCTCGAGGAGATCCGCCAGGTGATGCACGAGACGCTCGAGGGGCCGGCACCGGACCAGTACTTCCAGGACGAGGAGTACTCGCCCTTCTGCGACCCGGCCATCTACGCTGCGAGGCCGGACCTGCACAAGGAGATCTGCTTCTTCAAGGAGCCGCGCAACGGCCGCCGCATCGCGGTGGAGACGCTGTTTGCCCTCGAGCCCTTCCAGGAGAGGCCCGAGGAGGGCGACAAGGTGACCAGACCTGCGCGTGGCACACTCGCCCGCCTCAGCCTGCCCCAGCCGTCAGCGGGGCTGGACTGCCGCTGCAGGTGATCCCATTGCGCCACAAGATTGCGTGCGGCCTCGAGCCAGAGGCGCTCGCCGCGGCGTTCAAGTTCGAGGAGACCAAGGGGTGGGTCGCCATCGTGGACAGAGGCGATTGGTACGACGTGCTCGCCGACGGGGAGGTCGTCGCCTCGGTGCCCGACTGGCTCGCGTCTGCGATGCCCGACCCGCCCTACGTGCTGATGCCGACCGTCTCAGTCGGGCCGCCCGCGTTCGAGGCGCCCGAGTTCGGCATCACCGTCTTGGGCGCGGCTGATGGCTTCGCAAAGAGCGAGGCGACAGCGGGCTTCATCCTCTGGATGCGCGGCCGTGGGGTATTGGTCGACCCACCGGCGCACTCGGCGCACTTTCTGCGGCTCAATGGCATCTCGTCTCGCCGCATCACCCACGTCATCCTCACGCACACGCATTCGGACCACGACGCGGGCACCTTCCAAAAGATCCTGATCGAGCAGCGCGTGACCGTGCTCACCACGCGCACGATCATGGCCGCGTTCGTGCGCAAGTACGCCCCCATCTAATAATAATGATCGTCGTAGTTCAGAGATCACTTGCGCACGATCGGGCCACCCCGGGCCTCTGCCCGACTCTGGTCCGCACGCCGACCCGACCACCCTCCCGCGCCGCAGGTATGCGCTCGTCTCCGGGATGAGCCCCGACTTTTTGCAGCGCCTCTTCTCCTTCCACTCGGTCAAGATCGGCGAACCAGTCCACTTCCAGGGCGGCTCCATCAAGTTCTTCTACTCGCTGCACATCCTGCCGTGCATCGGCACCTTCTCCGCCGCGCCCCGCGAAAGCGCGTCCACGACACGGCCCCGCGACACGTCCCCGACATGCTCGTAGGATTTCGCGCCGAGCTCGCTGGCCGCTCGATCGTCTACTCGGCCGACACGTGCTTCAACCCGGAGGCGTGCGGCCGGCGGCGGGGACACGTCCCAGACACGTCCAAGACGCGGCCACGACGCGCCCACGACACGTCCGTGGCACCGCAGGTGCTCGACCAGCTGGAGGAGCGCGGGATCCTCTCGGCGGAGCGAAAGGCCTCGCTCTGCTCCGACTGCTCCGTCCAGCCAGCTGACCTGCTGCTGCACGAGGCGGGGGTGCCGCCGACACACACGCCCATCTCGGCGCTGGCGGCGCTGCCCGAGAGCATTCGGAGAAACGTGCGGCTGATCCACATGTCGGACGAGCGAGCGGCCGGGAGCGGCTTTGCAAAGGTGCGGCCCGGCCTCGAGCACACCATCTGCATCGACGCCGAGCCGCCACGCCACGCCGAGGCCAAGCAGATCCTGCAGATCCTGCAGGTGACCGGCCGAGCCAAGACGCTGCTCCGGAGCCGTCCCGGAGCCCCCTCGGAGCCCCGACTCTAATCCGTTAGGCGACCGACCTCTTCCGATCCTTCGACGTCGCTTCGGCGTGCGACGTCCTCGCCTGCATTGTCCCACGCTCGTACACTGCCGGTGCAATCATCTGCCGCGCGGGCGAGGCCGGCCCCGCACTGCTGCGCATCGTGCGCTCCGGCGCCGTGCAGTACGCAGGCATCAGCGGCGCGACGCGGACCCTCGGGTATTGTGACTACTTTGGGGAGGGCGAAGTGATGCTTACCGATGGGCGCCACCGCGCCACCGCCACCGCGATGACCGACGTCGAGATGCTCGAGATCGAGCGCGGCGATGTGCAGTACCTCTTGCGGCGCCGGCCGCAGCTACTGCATCGCATCCAGCAGCGCGCGCAGTGAGCCGACGCCCGCACCCTTCCGCTCGGCTCGCCGTCCGCTCGGCTCCCGGGCTCCTAGCAACCCCTGCAACCCCAGCAACCCCCTCGCCCAGGCCCCCTCGTCCTCACAAGGTGAACACGCCCGATTCGCCCCTGCCACCCCACAGGCTCTTGGACCACGCCCCGTCCTGGGCGGCCATCGGCGCCAATTCGGTCTTTGCCAGCTTCTCGATGTCCCAGGTGACGCAGCTCCAGTCGGTGATGCGTGAGGAGACGGTGCGGTGCGGCGACGTCGTCTGGAAGAAGGGCAAGGAGGTCTGCGACTCGGTGCTAGTCGGCGACGCAGAGCTTGCCTTCCGGGAGCTCCCCGACGCGAGTGGCGTCTCGGATGAGGACCTCGAGCCGTTCCGGGCGGGCGCACTCCTCGTCAATGTCTATGCGCTGGAGCAGCGGCTGCCGCACGAGATGACGCTGACCGCGGTGACCGCGGGCACCATCTTCCGCATAGCAAGCGCCGACTTGTTTGAGCTACTCGACCACAATCCTGGGGCGTTCATCTGGATGCGCGACGCGCTCGTGGTCTGCTGAGATCGTAGTGTGCTCGAGTACGTGCGTAGATTATCTGTCGATTGCCTTGAATCCTTCATGTGCGCCCCCGCAGATTACCGATCATGTCGATGCATGTGTGTGTGAGTCGGTGACGGTGTGTACCCCGCTACACGGAGCGCCTGTGCTGTGCGCGCCTCACACGTGTGTCTGTTCTCTCTCTTACCTATCGCGTGTATCGCAGCTCCTAAACGTCTATGTTTCTGCATCGCGCATAACGTACATATGCAGGAACCACGCCACGCGGTGTGCGGTCCCGTCAGACTCAGAGTCAGACTCAGAGGCACACGTCGTAATCGGCAACCTTGTGGTTGCGATCCCGCAAGCGCTCGCGCATCCGCGGGAAGAAGGAGCCCTTGGCGTCCCCCTTGCCCGTCAGCTGGATGAAAGCCGACTCGAGCGCGTTCAGCGCGAGGTTGATATCGAGGTAGCCCTCGTCCGTGTGGCGGGACGGCATACGGAAGAAGTCGTCCATCAGCCGACGCGCCTCCTCGCGCCCCGCGGGGCCCTTGCGCAGCTCGCGCCGGATCTTGGTGCGAGCCCAGCTCTGGATGATGGTGCGCACCGCCTCGTCCTCGAGCTGCTCGCTCCGGCGGGCGTGCGCCTCCTGCTCGGACAGCTTCGCAAAGGCAAGGGGCTGGTCTGAGGAAATCTCGATCTCGAAGGTCGCGTGCACGCCCTTGCGGTACGTCATGGGCACAAGCAGGTACCGCTTACCCGCCACAAGCTGAATAGTCGCGTGCACCTCCTCCTGCTTGCGGAATCCAGACTCGCAGAGCACGTCGCTCAGGTCGAGCGACTCGTCCTCGTCGCGCGCGACGTAGAAGCCGATGCCCTCGTACACGGCCGCCTCGCCTGGTTGCGCCGGCTGGCGGAGAAAGATGTGCACCGCTGTGTCGCGCTGAGCCTGCAGGCACGAGCGATCGTTCGCCTCGCGGTGCTCCCCCGTGTGTACGTGTGGTCCGTCGTCCGTCAAGCATGTGTGCAAGGGTTGTTCGTGCTCGGGGAGTGCAAGGCTGAGTGCGCCTGCAGCGAGTAGAGCGGGTTGCATACCCACGATGGGTGATTGCGGGAGCCGCCGGCGGACCGGCCGACCCACTCGCCGCGCGCGCTCGTCTCGTGCCAGGTGGACTTGGGCAGCTGCTCGAGCGTGGCCGAGGCGTCGTCGGTGTACACAACGAGGTCATACTCGCCGACGATGTCGGGTTTGAAGGTCGTCGGGACGATGACGAAACAATCGTCCGAGTAGTTTGGGTCTGCAGCGATGGATCCCGAGTGGAACTCGCGACTGACCTCAAAGTTAGGCGAATAGCTCGTCTTTTCGAGCACCGCCTCGTCCTCGACGTGCACGATCCGCTTCCCCGCCTGTGCAGCGAGCGGCCGCACGACCACGAAGCCGATGAAGAAGATCTTGTCGGCCTAAAGGACGCGTCACGGACACGTCGACCCGTGTCGCTGAACCGAGACCGAAGGGGAGAGGGCACGGTCGGCCTTCTTCCGCTTTGGGTTCTTCGCCTTCTTCTTCTTGGCGCCGAGCGGCTTATCCGAGGTCGTTGCGTCCTCGTCGTGCCGCATAAGCAGCACAGAGACGCGACTCGGCCGCGACAGCTTGAGCTGGTACTGAGTGTTCTTGCGCCACGTGACACAGTTGCGTGAGCCGCCGGCCGTGCCGGCCTCCCAGCGTCCCGCCTGGCGCAGCGCGTGGAGGGGCGCCAGTGGCCTCGGCGGCTGCAGCAGCGCGCTCTCGGTGAGCACGATGATCCGGAACTTTCCGAGCTTATTCGGCTTAAACGTGGACGGGCACAGCACGACCCGCTCTCCCTCACCAAGCTTGGGCTCGTCCTCCTCGTCCATCGTGTTGCAGTGCACCTAGGAGGTGGGGTGACGGTGGGAGATGGCAGAAGCGGTGGCGCTGGCGGGCGGCGACGATAGAGGAGCCGGAGAAGGCGGCGGAGGCGAGGGTGGTGGAGGCGGTGACGGTGGCGGTCGGCGAGACGTGTAGGCGACGCACCTCGCGGTACTCCATGTACGGCGTCGAGTCGAGCACGTCGTCGCCCTCGATCTCTTCCGAGTCAAAGATTACCTTGCGTGAGAACTGCTCGTGCCCCTTCATCACGTACATACCGATCTTGTGGTCGTACTTCGGGCCGCCCTCGTCGCCTTCGCCCTTGACGATCAGCTTGCTCTTGTCCATCCGAGGGTCGGGCTGCATCAGGATGAAAAACGCGTTGGTCTCCTGGCCCACAACCAGCTCGTACTGCGGGTTGGTCCGCCAGGAGGGGAAATTGAAGCAGCCACCCGCGCTGTCGGCGGTCCACTCTCCGTCCAGCTCATACTTGCACCAGCAACCGGGAGGCCCACCCGCGCCCTGCCGCGCCTGCTCGGGGCTAAAGCCGGCGCCGTCGCACGTCTCGGCCACGCGACAGACGTAGATGCGGTTAAAGTGCGCCTGGAAGCGAGGGAAGTGGCGGGGCAAGTGGCAGCGGTGAGGGCGGTCGCGGAGGCGAGTGTGCAGGCGACGACGGGGGCAATGCCGGTGGTGGTCGCGACAGCAGGCGAGGGACACGGCGGGGAAGGCTGTTGAAGCAGGCCTGGAAGTCGTCCCACGAGATGTAAAAGGTGCCGTCGTCCGCCTCCACGTATTGGAGGTCCGCCTTAGCCTTCTGTCCCGCCTTGGTCTTCCACTCGTCCGAACCGTCCGACCACGGGCCGGACCACTCGCGCATCCCCCACGGGTTGCGCAGCTTCAGGAGCTTCACCTTCTCGCCGACCCCCTCGGGCACCTCGCGCGCCTCGAGCAGCGTGTAGGCGTGGTTGACCAGGATGTTTGCGTCCGTCATCTGTACCTCCTCCTGGTGCCTATGAGACGTGTCATGCGCATGTCATGCGCGCGTCTTGGTCAAGCCCGGCTCACCTCCGCCTGGCGCACCCGTCGTCCTGCACGTCTGACTTTGCCAGCGCCGCGCCGAGCAGGTAGAAGCAATTTGGTGCGGTGCCGCTCGCGTAGCGCACCATGCGCTTCCACATCGAGCCATCGTATAGCTCTTGCAGCTCGTCCTCCTCCGACAAGTCCAGCGTCTCGGCGATTCCGCCCGTGAGGTCGACCAGCGCTGCAGTGACGGAGCCGCCATCAAGCGCTTCGTAAGAGCCGTGCAGCTTCGCGTACGCCTTGGCGTGGAGGGCGGCGGCGGTGAGGGCAGGGGTGGTGAGCGCTGACTTGGGGGCAGACGGGCGGCAGCTCCGCCTTCTCAAGCAGCGGCACCCACAACTCGTTGGGATCTTTGCCATGCGCAAAGAGTGGCTTGGCTGCGGCATCGCACGGCAGCAGCGTGTCCACCGTCACCTCGGCCCACGTCCCAAACTTATAGAGGAGGAACGTACAGAATCCTTTCTTCAAGTCGTCATCCGCCCCGTCGCGGTTGCGCAGCAGCTTGTAAAAGAGCTCGCCCTGCACGCCCGAGTCGTCTGTCGCCGCTGCGATGGCTGACATGGCGCCGAGCAGATAGCAGTCGCCCAGCTCCCCCTGCTCGACGTCCCCAGCGTCCATCCCACCGCGAATCAGCCGGGTCGAGGCACCCGAGGCGTCGGCACCATGCATCTCTGTCGGCCGAAGCCACCGGATCGGCTCTCCGCCGTTGTACTTGGTTGCCGAGCGCGGCTTGTACAGCGCCTGGTGAGACAGCACAACGCGTCAGTGCGGGCCACGCCGCCGCGGGCGGGGAGAGCAGGCACGCACCACATTGCCTGACCAGCTGCGGTCCTCCCAGAGGCCACCGGCAGGCAGCCGGCGGCACTCGGCCTGAACCTCGTCGTACGAGAGCTGGCCCTCGCCAACGCCTCCCTTTGCCCGTGACGGAGAATTGGGCACGCTGAGGCTACCCACAGACGACCGTCGCGCGAGCGCGGCCATGGGCACGCACAAACAAACGGCCCGTCGTTTTTGTAACGCCGACCGTCCGATAAATAAAATGCACTGCGAGCCGAGATGGATTCTAGGGATCATCTTGTGGTGAGAGGGATCTTCAGTCCTTGGCGGCTCAGACATGAAACGCCCCCAATGGCTGCTTTGGATCAGCCCCACCACCGTCGTGCCACCATCAGGTAGCGTAGGGAGGCTACGCCTACGGCCACGCGAGGCGCTGGCCGAGCGCGACGTCGATTGGTCCTTTAAGCCTCCTTTTCACGCAACACCGTGTCGGCGTGCACGACCACGAGCTTCGGCATCAACTTCGCAGGTGCGAGGTGGATAACACCCCGGCCGACCCGGAAACCGAGAGAGCAAGAGAGGGGTCGCGCCCTCAACTGCGCGGTCAACCCCAAGGGTCCGCGGGCACTCGAGACAGCGAAAAAAGGCCCAAATAAAACGGAGCGACAGCGAGCCGCTCCTACTGACTACCGCATGCGTACAGCTCAACCTGAGTCCTGACCGACTCTATTCTCTATACTACCGACTCAGCAAACCGGTTAACCGACTTCTCGGGTTCGGCGCGAGCGGTGGAGCGGCAGCGGAAGAGCGGGCGCCGCGCGCAACCGAGTATGTGCGCACAGCCGCCGCCGATCGCCCGCTGCCCGCCCCGCCCCCTCAGTCCTTGTCGAGGAAGGCGGGGTCCGACGCCGCCAGCTCGCCGCAGCCTTTGATGACGACCTTCTTCGACGTCTCACCGCCCTGGGAGCCAACCGCCTCGACGGCGACCACGACGTCCATGCCCTTGACTACCTTGCCGAAGACGACGTGCTTGCCTGCGGCGGCGCGGGCGCACTCCGTCACGCGCCCTGGTTCCCCCGGGCCGCACCTGGCGGTCCTCACCATCGAGCCAAGCCGTCTTGGCGGTGCAGAGGAAGAACTGGCTGCCGTTGGTGCCGGGGCCGGCGTTGGCCATCGAGAGCACGCCCTTGCCGGTGTGCTTGAGCTGGAAGTTCTCGTCCTCGAACTTCTCGCCATAAATGGACTTGCCGCCGGTTCCATTGTGGTTGGTGAAGTCGCCTCCCTGGCACATGAAGCCGGGAATCACGCGGTGGAAGGACGAGCCCTTGTAGCCCTCGCCCTCCTCCTTGAGGCAGAGCTGGCGGAAGTTCTCGGCCGTTTTGGGCACAACGTCCGCCCGCAGCTGCATGACAACGCGCCCCGCGGGCTCGCCGCCAATCTCCATGTCAAAGAAGACCTTCGGATTGCCACGGATCTTGAGCGTCTTATCCATCGTGCCGCCCACGCCATACACCTTCTCCTTCATCCAGGCGTCAAGCGCCTCCCTTGTGCCATGCTTCTCCTTCATCGCTCCGCCCGCTTCGAAATCCGCAATCTTGTCCTGCCGCCATTTCTCAGACGCCGTCTCGTCCGAAGCGCCCCACAGAGCGAGGACCTCAGGGCTGTAGTGGGCGAGCATGCTGGTGTCTGGAGTCGTCATATATGTGCGCAGAGAGTGAGTACGCGCGCCCGCCTCCAGAGTGAGCACGCAAGAAAACCTTTGGCGCCCGCCGGAGCCGGGGCAGGGAGACCGGGCGAGGGGTTGTGATTGGCGACGCCGTCGCCAAGGGGGAGTGTGTGTCGTCGCGTGTCCTTGTCTGGTGTTTACTAGCTCCGAGTAGAGGGGGCGTTCTGCTGCTAGGGGAAACCTGGAGCGCGGTACTAACCCTCGGAGACCCGTGTTTACTTTACGGCCACTTCCCCGCGAACGCGCACCCCCTGGGCTAGGGCTCTCTTGCCCGCAACCCGATGCCAATCATCCGGCCCGCTGGGTGCGCTCCTTAGCTCCCCGGCCCTGGATGTGAGGCTGTGATGACTGCACTCCAAGACCAAGTGCTCCAAGTGCTCTCTGCTCCCCCATCCCTCGTTTGGGTGTGTGTTTTCTTTCTTTCTTTTTCCCCAGGGACCCCGCACTCAACACCGGCAGCGGGTATGCGCTCGACCTCGAGGGACGAGTCCAGCTCGGTGCCATACACAGAATACACAGAATACGTGTGGTAGGGATCGGGGTGTGGTCTGACCGTGCATCTTGTCGAGGCCCTCCGTAGTATCGCGAGGCGTCCCTCTTCCCTCGTTTGCAAAGGGATCGGCATCTGAACCCGAAGGTCGGTGTTCAGCAAGAGTGGTGATGGTGAGCCGTACGCGGTCCTGTGAGTTGGTCGCGGGTGATGGAGGACAGGAGGACCCGCGACAGAGCGAGCCTCCTCGTCCGAGAAGTGTATGTTTGTAGGGTCCATTCAAAGTACGAAGGCACAATTACGCACCGGTTGGGCGGAATGGCACTATTACGCACCAGGTTGTGGCTAGCGCACAACGAAAGGGTTGCACTGTCTCGCAGCGCGCGGCGCAACGGAGCAGTTGGAGAGCTATTACGTGCCAATGTTTGGGCGCCTATTCGGCGCCCAAGGTGCTAATATTAGGGGTCTAGGTGGCAAGGCGCGCCACTGCACAGGGTGTGCGAATATGGGGATATAGGGATAGGGTAGACTGTTCATCACTCTGGGGGGGGGAGGGGAGAATAATAGGTGAAGCTTCTCGATACAGGTCGAGCTACTGGTCCTCGTGAGAGTCCTCGCACCTCACCTCCTGCGACAATACGTCAGCGGTTCGAATGAGCAGCCTACGTACTGCGCGCAGCACTCGTGGTGTCATGAGAGATTTGATGCGCACGGTGGCGCGCTCCTCGACATCGACCGCGACGGGCGATCGGATCTCTCTGCGCCGTTCGGGGCACAGGTCCGTCGAGCCCCCACACCAACAACGGCCTCTTGGTTTGAGAGGACAATGACCGGATTCCTCGACCTGACCTGATGCCTTTCAAAACGATTTTCCGTACTATGGAATAAGGGAACCCCGGGCAACTCCTACATCGCCTTCCGGCTTGCAGGCACCGTGAGCAAACGAAAGAGTGCATCGGAGCGACAGTGCTCCTCACTTGGCAACGTGCGCCGGGCGATATGCCACGCAACAGCAGATGCGCGAGCCAAACACAGCGTCTCTGGTGGGAAAAACCGCCGCAATTGCCTCGACCACCGGCTCGCCTTTGGGCTCGGGCCCTCGGGTGTTCCGCTGCGCGTCGAGGTGCGCTGGCAGTCAGGCAATGTGCAGGTCCTCACTCAGTGATCCAAGCGCGCTCTGCTTGCGCGGCGTGCGCGCTCAAACTCGAGCGCTCAAATTCGATGGACGACGCCGTGATTCGGCTCGAGGAACATGGCGAGCCGCTTGGCGAGGCCTTGGTTTACAGGCACAGCTCGCCGCCGCCTCTGTCGGCCTCGCCCGTCGGCGCCGCCGCCGCCGCCTCGCTAGGTTGAGAGTGCGCATTGCGCATTGGGGGAGAGGGGAGGGGGGGTCGGCGATGAACTTCCAGAATCAGCAATCACACGGGCGGCGCCGGTCCGTGTTTCTTGTTCAGCAGCACAATTCACAGCGCAGCTTGCTGCGATTTGTGATCGTCGCGCGCTGCTATGGGGTGAGCACAGGGCCACGGGCTTGTGCGCACACACATCCCAGTCCCGTTTCTTTTGTCACGCGCTGTCTCGAGCGGGCGCGCTCCCAGCCCGGCCATGTTGCGAATCAGATCGCCGCCGGCCGCCGATGCGCCGTTCTTCCCCCTTCGCCTTCCGCTTTCGGTCGAGCTCTGCGCGGCCGGCGCGGCGCATGCGAGTCAGAGCTGCACACATCTGGCGGTTCCCTCATCCCTCTTCAGCCGTGCGCCAAGCATGCTGAGATCCGTTGCACGTCTGCGATCGTCTCCTCGAAGGTCTCGTCGTCTCTGAGCGCCGACACGAAGTAAGCCTCAAAGCCCTCGACGCTGAGGCCGCCGCTGGGCATGTGCGTCCCGAACGAGCTCAGAATCCAAGCGAGGTCTTCCGCGTCGAGCTCGCCCGATCCGGTTGCTGCGTTGAAGGCCGAGAGCTCGGAGGGAGAGAGGCCCCCGTCCGCGTCAGCGTCGAAGCGGGCAAACGCGCAGCGGAGCAAGCTCGAGGCCACGGGGGTGAGCACGCCGCTCGCCTCTTGCAGCCAGTCAGCCTTGTGCTCTCCCGGCCAGGTCGCCGCGGGAGCCTTCTCCACTACTGAGGGGGCCCACGTCACCCGCTTGGCCGCTCGCGATGACTTTGCTGGTGCCGCAGGCTGTGGCGCGACCGCCGCGGCCGCCGTGGCCGGAGAGAGCGCTGGTTGCCGCGCGAAGACCGCTGGCGGTGGGGTGGATGCTGCGGCTGGCGTTGAGGCTGCCGGCGACGATGTGGGCGGCGCTGCCGCGCTGGCTCCGGAGGCATGAGCCTGCCCAACGCCGAGCCTCTCGAGTAGTGCCGCCCGAGTGCCGCTCACCTTTTGCTTGCGCAAGGCGAGCTGCTGCTTCAGCTCCGGCACGCGCATCGCTCGCAACTCGTCGTGATCCGACACCAGGACCGCCGACGCGAGTGTCGGCGCCGCTCCCTTGGGCTTTGTGCCCGCAGACTTCTTGGCGATCGGCGGCTCGGGACGGCTGCCGGACAGCTTGAAGGTACGTCGCCCGCCGGAACCGGCACCGCCACCAACCCTCGCGGCCGCCGTGGGTGCGGCGCGAGCGGGTCCGCCTGCGCTCGTCCTCGAGAAGGCGCCGAGAGGTGGTCTCGAGGGCGCCGCAATCCGGGCTTGAGCAGGGGTAGGTGGAGTCCCTCCCGCTGCCGTCGCCGCCGAGAGGCTTGGCCGCGCCCGTCCGGCGAGCGCACGCTTGGCTGGCGGCGGCGGCACGCCCCTGGTGACGCCGTCGGGCTCCTGGTCTCGCCGGTCCGCTGGGGGGCGGGCAGGCTCAGCCCCCACGCAGCGCTGCAGCATGACGTCTGCCGCCGCGCAGGAGAGCTTGAGGCACTCGCCCAGGAGGGATACCTTGCCGAGCCACGGGAGGATCCGGCTGAGCGTCCTCTCTGTCGGGAGACGAATCTGCGTGAGGCGCCGGGCCACTCGCATGCCTGGCCGGGGCCAAACCGCGGCGGCGGGTACGACGCGCCACGAGCCACCGCTGCACACCTCGTGCTCTTCGGGCGCCCCGAGCGATACAGTGGCAAAGAGCGGCGTCCGCCCGTCCGCGGCAGTAGAGGTGAGGCCGACAAGGCCGTACCCCTCTGCCCATTCGGCCTCGATGCTTGCGGCGTCCGCCCTGCGCTGCGGCACCATGGTGCGATGCGGCCCGCACGGCAGGTGGCGAGGTGGTGTCAAGGAGAGGCCGACAATCGTGGCCGGGGCAAAGTCGGGTAGGAGAGAGATCTCGTTGGCGAAGGAGCCCTCTCGCTCAGGGTCGCAGAAGCGAGACCACCAGCGGGCAGAGGAGAGGTCCACCGATCCCGCCTCACGAAGCTGAGCCCCGATGGCGTCGTCGCTCTGCAGGAGCCCGGCCACGGCGTCGGCGGACGGGTTCCACCGGCGACCTTCGAAGCGAATACTCAAAGTGGCCTCGACGGAAGAACGAGCGGCATCGAGCGGTGAGCACCCTTTGAGCCGCAGGCGAAGCCGAAAGGCGGACGCCGTTGGAAATGGCACCGGTCTGGAAGGCGCGCCCCCGGCGCTCACATCGACGAGCCAGCCTTCGCTGAGCCGCAGGTAGCCCTCCTCGACGTGGAGCTTGCGCGTCATCCACTCCTCAACCGCTGCACTGAGCGCGCCTCCTTCGGCGTGGCAGCCCGCCTCGTCGAGAGCGACGACGCTTGAGGAGAGCACGCTCGCCCACTCCGGAGCGCCGCAAATGGCAGCGACACGATCAAGCGAGTCCGGCGCGCAGAGCACGACCAGCACGCTGCCGTGCGGCGCTGCCATCACCTCGATCCCTCCCGCCGACGCCTCCACCGCACGCACAAGGCGCCGGGCCAGCGCGAACGACTGGCCGTGCACCCGGACGAGGCCCAGGGAGGACGGCAGCGTCAGCGTAACGGGAAGTTGAAGCTGCTGGGAGGCGGCTTCGGTTGAGTCTGTTGGTGTCGAGTCTGTCATAGAGCTCTAGAGCTCTATGAGGCGCTGTGGTTCGTCGGTGTAGAGGGTGAGCCCAATGTAAATTCTTTTTAGGCAACCTCTCTGTGACGCTGGGTTCCGGCTCCTACCCAGATAGGGGGTCTGTTGCCTATGACTCGCACCAAAACGCCCTACCTACCGACCTACCTATTGCGGGCGCCAATCGCCAGGCTCCGTGCCCCACCTACCTACCTATTCCCAGGCCGCGCAGCGAAGCGAAAAATACCCGTCCCGGGCGCGTTCGCCGGCGCTGCCGACCCGGGCGCCGCCACCGCGGGCGCCGCCGCCGCACCCGTCTCGGCTGGCGTCCCAGCCGCAGGCGACTCGCCTGGCATGGCCCCGTTCGCGGCTAGCGCGTCTCCCGCGCGCGAGCGAAGCGGTTTTTTTACCCCCCCCCCCCAACCCCCCCCGCGGGCCCACCAACACCACCACCTACCTACCTATTGCGGGGCCCTCTGGGGCGGTCAAAACCGGACCTACCTACCTAATTGCATGGGGTCTAACCGTAGGGAACAGACCCCCTATCTGGGTAGGAGCCGGAACCCTGGGGCCTCCCATCAAAGGGACATGACGAGGGAGGTGCATCCAAGTACCCCGCCATCGCCGCAGCTATCGCCACCTACGAGTCCGCCCTCTCGGACTGGAAGGAGGTGTGCGAGAAGCGCGCCGCCCGCGACAAAAACAAGTACTACACCGTCCGCGGCGGCTACCTGACTGAGTTCTACCCCAAGAGCGTCCCGCTCCCCGAGCCCGAGTCCCTTCCAGCTACCGACGCGATTCTCAATGGCACTTGCAAATCCACGTACCCGCGGCCGCGGGCGCTCGCTGCCATCAAGAATCACAAGGACTGGTACGCGCACCAGGAGCTCGTCAAGGCGCGGGATGTGCACGTCAAGAACAACCCGTCCCTCGGAGACAGCGCCGTCAACAACCGCGAAGCCGCGCGCTTCGTCTCCGCCTCAACGCCTTTCGCCGGCAAGGCCTTCGATGTCCGTGTCGACGGTACGTACGCCACCGCCCTCTCCTCCGACACCCTCCAAGACGAGCTCCAGCGAAAGCTCGGCCTTTGGCTCTCCGCGGCGCTTCCCACCCTTCGGGTCGCGCTCGAGCGGGGCATGCCAGTCGATTTCTTCGGCGACTACCTTTACAACAAGGCCCACCACCGGCGGCCCCACGACGGCGTCCTCGCCGCCTGGGCGGACGCGATGCGCGCCCCGGCCAACGCGCCGGTCGTGCACGGCGACAAGGAGAAACCAGAGCTCACCCGGCAGTACAACGAGGGGTACAAGACTGACCTCGCAGAACCCCATGCGGGACCAGGAGGGTGCGATGACGTGAATGAAATCAAGCTCTGGACGCCCCTCCTCAAGACCTCCTCGCCGGGCGTTGGCAACGCCTCGAGTGGCGGCACGCCCGCCTCCGTCGGCCACTCCTACGCCTTTGGTAACACCGAAGAGAAGGCCCGCCGCCTAAACATGGGCTGCAAGGCGCGCGGGCAGCCCGGCCAACCCTTCTCCCACAAGACCGGCCACGGCTACGTCAAGGCGCATCGCGGTTTCTACCACGACGCGATCTTTGTCAAGCGCAACAACTTCAACCTGCTGCTCCACGAGACGTTCGGCGGCGGCTTCGCCCACCGCCGTTCTCAAGCTGCGCCGCCTCGCGCGCAAAGTCGCGCGCGGCAGCGTCGACCGCACGGCCTACTCGCCCAAGTACTCGCTCTCTTTTATGCCCCACCATGCAGAGCGCATCTCTCTCTCTGTTGTGCGAGGCGTGAACCGCGCCATTCGCTCTCACCTGGCAACCCTGTCTGCACGTCTCGCGCGCGCGTGAACAGGGCTCCAGGCCCCAAATGACGTGTGAGTGTTAGATTTGTTTGGTATTGCTAAAAATCTCTCTCTCTCTCTCTCAAAGGGACTGCGGCAGAAAGAAGACGCCCAATCTTGCACAAGTGCAAGAACCATACATACACAACACACACATACATTCATTCATTCATGACTCTCACTCATCTCTTTGAGCCCAATCAGGACACATGTGTGACTCGCCTAGTGTGCAGACGCCGTGTTACCCACATACTATTATACTACTACCGGGGTTGTTGCCTTTTCACTCACTAGCAGACCAGGCGCGCACGCGCGGCGGGTTTGTTTTCCTCTCCCTTGGCAGCCCAACGTGTTGTTTTTCTCTTTGACAGCTTTAAAGGTTAAACAAATTCATCTCGCGCATGATTGAGAGAGAGTACTTAGGAATAGCGCGTTGCCAAAGGGCACCTACCTGGAAACATCAGGGACGAGTTGACAGTCAGTACTGGAAGCGGCGCAGGAGCCTCGAACCCATTCCAGAGCCATGGTCGAAAGTGTCATCAGGGAGAGGAGGGGGAATGTCATTGCCTCGCGCGTAGTCGAACACTCCCCCAGCCCGACCAGGGGCATCGCGAGCGCGCCCTGGCCGGCGTCTGGTGGGTCGGCATTACTCCACCCACGCCGATCAGCCTGTGCGTCGATGAGGGCGGAGCTGAGTTTGGGAGTGGGAGCGGCGCACCGACCTCCTCTCATAGATCATTACGCGTGCGGAAGTTGCGTGTCAGATTGTGGAAGAGATCATGCTGCTCGGCCAGCGAGCGCGGTGCGTCAGGCGGACCCTCAAGATGTTCGCCAGTGCGATCATAGTAGTAGTTGGCGCGCTCGTTATGGAAGTCCTTCCGTCCATCCTCACCGCGTGGGAACGCTGTGCGATCTGGCGGCGTCACCGGCCGTGCGTCAGAATCCGTAAGCTGAGCAAGAGGGTCATGTTGCTCCCTCATCCAGCCTGGGTTGGAGACGGTCGTGTCGAGCAGCTCAAGCCGACGCGCTGCCTGCCGCTCGATGTCGTCCTCAGCATAGTAGTACGGCTCATATGTCTCTGGATCAAGCCGCGCCATGATGCGAGGGCCATCGGTGGGAGCATTGAGTGGGAACGGAGCGATGAGAGCGTGGTGAGCGGCCTCACCAAGTGAGAGCGCGTCGACCGCTGGGGCTGGTGCTGGTGCCGGCGGGGGTGGTGGTGGTGATGATGATGTCTGCGTGGGCAGCTCTGACTGCTCTGGCTCCCAGGGGTCGTAGTCAGTGGCTTGCAGGTCGCCTGCGCGGCTGCCATAGTTGGCGAGCGGATGCACAGCGAGCAGATCCAGCGGAGGTGGTGGCGAGGGATCCGGGAGTGGTGGCATCTCAGCATCAAGCGCGTCAAAGAGCCGTTCGCGCTCGTCCTCGAGCCAATCCTTGTCGCACTGGCCACCTCGGAAGTATGCGCTGGCTTCGACGAGGCTGCCCGTGAATGGAGCGAAGCCAGAGTAGAGAAGTAGCGGCTCGTACATGTTCAGCTCGTTGACGCCGAGCGTGCGGACCGCGTCCGCCTCAAGGTGCTTGGCCTCACGCAGTTTCCAAGGGGAGGATGGTGCCGGCGACTGCGGGCGCACCTCCACCCAGAAGTAGTCGAGCTCGTCTCGCTCGCGCATTGCCATGACGCGCTCGAGCTCCGCGTCACGCCGGGCACCGTGCTTCTGATCCCACGCAACGGCAGCAGCAGCCCGCTTTGCCATGCTTGCGAGGTGCTCCCGCCTCCAGCATGCCTGCTGAGCAGCCCAGTTGTTGCTGAACCGCTCGGCGCGCCGCTCAAGCTTGCTGCAGCCGCCATCGGAGTCCTCCTCGCCGCTGCTGCCATCGGAATCGTAGTCATCGGTATCCGGGTCGAAGGGAAGCCAAGCTGGGTGATCTGGTCTCCTGGCCTGCTCGCCGCGATCGAGCAAATAGTGCGGCACAGCCAGGCCAGCAGTGAGAGGGACACTCTCACCCTCCTCCGCTGATGGGCTCGTTGGAGGCTGCGTCGCCTGCGGCACGGCTGTGCCAGTCTGCTCGTCCCACACATGCCCTGCAGCGAGACGACCGCGTCGGCGACGGAAGACGCCAGCTGCCTCTTCTGCAGCGCGCTTTACTGCGCGGCGCTCGCGCTGCTGCTCTGCTGAGAGGGGCATATGTGTTGGTATCACTTTTGGCGATGCCGGCGAAACGAAGAAAGGGGCCAGCGGGAAATATAAGGTAAGATAAGACGCTCTAAGATACCTCCTGTGACGCAGCAGCAGCTTTCGGCAACCTCCTGTGACGCTGGCTCGCTCCGGCCTCCTCCACCAAAACGCCTCCGACCAAAAGCGGCGGATCAATGCGGATCGACTCGCTCATCCAGGGCGCCGGCTGTCTCACAATGGGCGGCGCATCTGCGCTCGCAGTCTACACGCTGGGACCGAGCGTCGAGGCGCCCATACTCGTGGGCGTCGTGTCCTGTCTTTGGCCGTGCTGTTTGCTCTGCGGTGCGCTGGCGTGTTGCACAGGCCTGAACGCACCCTTCGCGGCGCCGCTATCCAAGCTGCGCTGTGACGGGCTCGCTCTCGATGAAGACGACGATAACGGGAGGACAGTGTGAATGTGCGACGTGTGTGTTAGTGTGAGTTACAGCAGGTCGCTTGGGTGTGGTCTTAGAGGTGGTGTGCTTACTGCTCAGTGCTTTTGAATGTGCTCTTACGTAATGACCGTGACGTTTCGTGTTCCCATGCATGCTGGCGCCGCTCTGGCACATTGACGACCCGACTCCTATGTATACCTCGCCGCGGAGAGTGCGGAGTCGGGAGTGGGAGAGCGCGGCTCTCGTTCTCACACACTCTCTCCGCTTGGCTAGATACACTTTTTGCTTTGTGCGCGCCGCACTGGCACGTCGTTTATGCGATGCGACAGACTGCCATAGTCTCCGCCCGCGGCCCGACTCCTCCCGCTCGCCTGCGCTCACCGGCGCGGCAGCAACGCCTCCTCGCTGTGGTCGAACCGCTGCTCGAGCCGCGCCAACCTGCCAGGAGAGACAGACTCGTCGACCGAGGCGTCGAAACGGCGCGAGGCAGTGAGGCCGTGCGCGTCGTCGTCATCGTCCTCCTCGAACTCGTCCTCGATCTCCTCGTCGATCTCGTCCCCCTCGTCGCCCGCCCCCTCCAGCTGCATCCCCGCCAAGCCGGCCAGCTTGCTCTCCAGCGCGTCGAGCCGCTGCTCCTCGTCGGTCAGCCGCAGCCCGCTCGCGGAGGCGCCGCCGCCGAGCGGAGGCAGGTCCGAGAGGTGGCCGGCGCCGCGCCGCCCCGCCGGCGCGAGCGGCTTGGCTGACGACGAGCCGGGGGCTGACGACGAGCCGGGTCGCAGCGACGAGGCGGCGGCGGCGGGCGGCGGCATCGGCGGAGGAGGAGAGCTGGGCCGCGGCGGCAGCGGCGGCGTGCCGCCCGCGCGCGAGCGGAGCAGCGAGACGAGCAGCGGCGTGCCGTCCTCGGCGGCGGAAGTCGGCACGCCGAGCGAGCCGGCGAGCGCCGCCCTGTCAAGCCCCGCAACGTCGGGCAGCAGGCGCGCCTCGGGCAGCAGGACGGAGGTGGTGTAGGCGAGGCCGCACGTGCTGAGCAGGTCGCGCACGAGGTGCAGCGCCAGCTCGCCCGCCGGCTCGGAGCGCAGGCGCGCAAGCGCCTCCGCCTCGGGCCCGCGCTGGTCCACAGGCTCCTCCTCGTGAATCGCGGCAAAGACGTTGGCGCGCAGCTCGGCGCGAATCCTGGCGAGCACGCCGCGCGATTCGAGCGCCGCCGAGACGATGCTCGTGAGCGACTCCACGCCGTCCAAGTCTATGGGCATGGCGCTCCCGGCAGGTACATTTGGCGCGGGAAGAAATTTATAATACCACTAGAGTGAGGCCCTTGACGGGCCCCGCCCCCAATGGGGCGGGGTTGAATGGGCTAGCACTGGCGTGGCGTTGACATGAGCACAAAGTTGCTAATGTGCGTAGACAAACACAGAGTAGGGTTGAAATCGTCCACGTAAGGCTTAGGGAGTGCTTGGGGTGGCCTCAGGCATCCTCAAGGGAGTCGCAGCGGTGCCCCATAAGCAGCTTAGCGATTGTCGAACCTCGAAGCGCGTTCGTTTGAAGGAAAAGGCACACGGTACTATCGGGCCACCGGAGAGTCACCGGTAAACTTCGACACTTTGAGGGGTGAGAGCGTGCATTATTGTGGCATATCATGTCACATAAGGTCGAGCTTGACCGCAGAAGCATCAAGAAGCGGATACTCCAGCTCGACTGTGCCGGCAAACTGCCTCCTCACGCCGGCCGGCTGCCAGCAGCCGTCGCGGCCCGTGGCGTGCTCCAGAGAGGGAGAGAGGTCGAGTCCGCATGGCTCAGGCCGGCCAGAAGGTGTGTGGCGACGGCACCGTGGCAGGAGTGCGGAGAAGAGCTCGCCGAACGCGAGCAGCGGAAGGCCGAAGTGTGCCAGCGCGAGAGCCTCGCGAACGGGTGCAGAAGGAGCTCGCCGTGACACGATGCCGGGCGGTGGTGGTGCTCTGGCGGCTGTGCACAGTGGGAAAGGTCAGGCTGCAACAGCGTAGCACGATGGTAGTGCCCCGCTGCAGCCTGGCCTGACATGCACAGGGCGAACAGAGACCTTGCTATCGCCTGGCGCTCGTCTGGGCAAACTTTGACCGCCGCCCGGCTCGCCACGAGCACGCAGCGACAAAATGATGACCGTGTCGAAGTTGAGGCTGGTCGAGAGGAAGAGGCTGCCGTGCGAGCCGGCAACTGGCTGGCTCGGCGTGAACGGCCGGCGGCGACTTTTTGCCGAAGAGCGTGCCTGCCGAAGAGCGAGTCTGACTCAAAGTGCACGGAGTGGGTGCCGCCGACCGTCGGGAAGAGTCCGATGGGTGCCAGGAGGATCCAGAGAGCGATGAAGGCGCAAATTGCGCCGCCGAAAGCGGCGGTAGAGGCCAGGACGTGCGCGTGGGCCGGTCGGGCCACGACCTGGGGCGAGCGATCGAGGGCCGCGGGGCTCGCCCCGCCGGCCGAGCGGTGCGAACGGCCGGTCGCCCGCTTCGGGTTGGACCCGCCGGGCGGTCCGGCGGCGGATGGCACGGCCGGGCGGGCCCCGGGAGGCAGGCGGGGCCGCGACAGGCGGCAGGGCAGAAAATCCCATTCGGAGAGCGTGTGGTCCGACCCCTCTGCTACTTTCAATGATAGGGACTGGCACCACTTGCGCACTGGTCAGTGTACTGGCCGAGCCCGCGCTAGCCCCCGCGAGCTCTCGTATCTGATACACATCTCGACACATAAAAATAAAAGAGGAGAGCCAGCGCGCCTGGCGCACGCATCACCCTCCGATGCTCTCGCACGGGTCTCGCCGGCCGCTCTGCCCCTGCCCACGGACCCCACACGTCTGCCCCACCGTCACCGGCGGCGTGCGCGAAGCAGGTACTCCTGAGGCAGAGCCGCCCGCCTGCGGAGAGGCGGGGGGGGGGGGGGCTTCGGCGGCATCGAGGTCTCAATCGGTGGCCAAACCTCAAAGAGAAACTCGGCCGCATCTCGGCCGCATCTCGGCCGCATCTCGCCGGATTGCGCAGTACTCGTCAAAGTCGAGAAGGCCGTCGTCCTGGCCGAGGCAGCGTGGGGGGAGGGGGGAGGGGGAGGAGTGGAGTGGGGTGTCGGAGACGAGCTGGCTTGGCTTGAGATCAGCCGAGATTAGCCGTTGGCTGCAACGCATCATGCGATCTGATCCCCGAAAATCTCGGACGTTCTCGGCCAATCTCGGCTCATCTCGCGTTCAGGTCGGCGAACTGAATGAGCCGCTGTGACGTGGGCTTGACGGGCGCCCCTATTCACACCACTCAGCGTGAACAGAGAGCACGCGAGGGCCAGGCTGGTGCGCCGTACCTATTCGCGCACTGTGCGGTGTTGAGCCCGTCGGTCGATGTGTGTGTGTGTGTGTGTGTGTGTGTGTGTGTGTGTGTGTGTGTGTGTGTGTGTGTGTGTGTGTGTGTGTGTGTGTGTGTGTGTGTGTGTGTGTGTGTGTGTGTGTGTCTGCATGTGTTTGTGTGCGCGTGTGTGTGCGTGCGTTTACGCACAGTGGGGTGACTCTTGCTTGAGTGTCTCCCGCCCATGCGTGCTTAGGTCCTGTCCAGGCGTCGTCTTCGCGGATGCTCACCACCACGGGCCCCACGCTTCCTCCTCGTGAGTCAACGAGTCCCAGCTAGCAGTGGGCTCTGTGGCGAGTGCCTGCACCCAGCGCCGCCCGCAGCTCCCCCGCAGTGACAAAGCCGTCGCCTATTCACGGGTGAGCGTGTGAACATACACGCTCCCCACCGAACCCCGAGGCGGCGGCAGCGCCGTCGGCATCGAGCGCATCGAACCCGTCGCGCAGCTGTGAATAGATGTGGCCGTGAAAGGAGACTCCGGGAGCGTGAAAGAGAGCTGTGTTCACAGACGGGTGGGAATGAGAGGCTCGCGGGGATCACAGGGTGTGAAGCAGAGCTGTTCAAGCACGGCGGGACCGTGTGGTCGTGTGTTCGCGGAGGTCTTGAAGGTGTCTCGGGGGTGTCTCTGAAGTGTCCGCCTGCTCGTCTGACGGAGACGGAGGCCGCCCGCCGCGAAATGCACCGAGCTTCTGCCAGAGGAGGGCCGCGCCGGTCGCCTCCATAGATCGCTCTTTCGTCCCGGCTCTGAGCGAGTCTTCATCCTCTGAGCGGCGAAAGCGAAGGCGAGTCGCGATGCGGCTGAGGAGACCAGGAGGCGCCTTCTCCTCGGCTTGCGCGAGCGGCGCTGCAGCCGCTGGAGTAGTGTGACACAGAGCAGGCGGCACGTTGGTGTGCGTCGTAAAGGACGTGGCGAGCAGGGCGATCACCCACATCAGAGAGACTCACACACTCTAGAGAGAGACTCTCACTCTCGCGTCGGGCCCGGCAGGAAGCTCTAGGTTTGTTTTTGAGAGAGAGATTTTTAGCAATACCAAACAAATCTAACACTCACACGTCATTTGGGGCCTGGAGCCCTGTTCACGCGCGCGCGAGACGTGCAGACAGGGTTGCCAGGTGAGAGCGAATGGCGCGGTTCACGCCTCGCACAACAGAGAGAGAGAGATGCGCTCTGCATGGTGGGACTGTTTTTGTGCTACGTCTTTCTTTTATCAACGATCGAGGAAAGGAAAGCCGCAGTACGGCTCCCGCGCCACTGGCTGTGAAAAAACTTTTTCCCTTTTTTTTGTTCTGCACGGGACTGGCGCGCACTGGACAAACAATACCTTCTCTCTCTCCGCACTGGTAGAGCTGTTTAACGTTGGGAGCTGAACAGTGTTGCTAGTGTTAACAGTAACAACAGAACAACAGTGGGGCTCCCCAACAACAGTAGCTAACGTTAGGCCGGCTGAACAACAATAAGGAAGGCCTGGCAGTGACCCACGACGATCTCCAGCGTCCAGTGCGGGTAATACCCGAAAATACCCGGGAAATCCCAGGTATTTTTGGGTTTTACCCGGGTTTTTTGCCGTTCTGCTTGCTGGCCGCTGAACAACAGTAACAACAGTAACAAACAGTAACAGCATTGGCTGGGGTGAACACTTGAACAACGTTAAGGATTTCAGCCAACAATAGCGCAACTGTTAGTTAGGCCCAAAGTTAATGTTAAACAGCTCTACGCACTGGCACTAACTAACACAGGCTGCTGCTGCTGCTGCTGTTACCTCCGGTCCACACGGGTACTCCCGTGCTAGGACAACAAGGCCCCACGGTACACGGCGTCTCCACACTAGGCGAGTCACACATGTGTCGTGATTGGGATCAAAGCGCTGACTGTAGACTAAGCTCCCTCGCACACACTGGGCACGGTGGCAGACGCCCAAGGGTGGGCGACGGCTAGCGCACCACAACCCTCTCCTTAAAATCCCAACAATGTGTGGTGGCGGCGTGCCGTCCTGCCAGAGAGAGATTTTAGAAAACCTTTCTTCCTCCCATCCCTCCTCTGGGTTGTCTGTTTTCTTAAAATTCTTTCTTTTACTGGGCACGGTGGCGGCGTGCCGTCCTCCCATCCCTCCCTTGGCTTATGTTTTTTCTTTCTTCACTGGGCACGGGACTGGCGCGCAAAAAGAAACAAAAGTCCCCGCTTTTTTTGTCGTCACCGCCGCTGCCTCTTCCGCCGCCGCTTCCATCCCTACCCCTCATCGGCCCTTCTGTTTTGCGTCTCAGCGCAGCCTCGACCCGATGCCTGCGCCCTCCAGCCTCGACCCGGTGCAGCAACGCATCGAGGAAGCTCGGAATCCGGTCGCGCGGCAAATTCTCAGGGATGCGACCGACTTTATCGCCGCCGCTCGCAAGGCGCAGCCCAACGCCGGCGAGGTGCTTCTGCCACCACCCGAGCGGCCACAGTCGAGCGACGCCGCGCCTCCGCCTCCGCCGTTTGTGCCGGCGACAGCCTTTGAAGGCCGCCGCGATGATTACGTCTTCAAGAGCGGCGGCGACGGCCTCGGATACTATCGAGACACGGCGGCGGCGATGCGACGGGCGGCGCCCAAGGCTGCGCCGCTGACGGGGCCTCTGAGCAGCGGCCCGATGAGTGGGCCGCTGCACACGCGGTGGACCTTCGAGCAGACGCCGGCGGAGGCCATGCTGCTGCTACGAGGGCTGCCGCCGGAGACAAGGCCGAAGGACGTGCGGCTCAACGCAACGTCGAAGGCCGTCTCGCTCAGCGTGGGCGGCGAGGCGGTGCTGACGAACGCGAAGCTGCATCTGCCGTGTGATCCGGACGAGAGCGACTTCACGCTGCACGACGTCGGAGATACCCGCACCCTCGCCGTGTCGCTCGCCAAGCTGCGCCTGCCAGGAGCGCCGCCGTCCTGGCCGGCACTGCTTGAGACCGCGGAGATGCTCTAGTCTTGGTCCTCGCACGATTTCTTTATCAAAAGCGCCCAAACTCTCCCTTGCCGCCGAGTCGGGGTATAGGTGGGCCGGACCCTCACAGCTCCCACCCTCCCTTGCTCGCCGCCCGCGCCCGGAGATGCTCGTCCCTGCCGACTCGGCGGTTCAAGCCTGGCTGCAGACGCTCACTGCGTGGCCGGTGCCCCTGGGCGTGGCGGCCGGAGTTCGGATGGCTGCGTCCACCACGGTCGTGATGCTCGTCCTCGAGCTCCTCTGCCTCGACGTCGCGATTGGCCTCGCTCGCAAGTCGCCGAGCCTGTACGCGCAGGCGTGGGCCGCAACGCTCCGCAACAACTTTCTGCTCGGCCCCGCCGTCTACTACGTGGCACAGGAGTTCTTCTGCTGGCCCGCGCTGCCGCCCGCCTCATCGGCGGTCGCGGCGGTCGCACTGGTGCTCGTGCACGCGGCGGGCTACTACACGGCGCACCGGCTGATGCACACCAAGGCGCTGTACTGGGCGCACTCCTTCCACCACCAGTTCTCTACGCACGTCGTCCCAAGCGCCTCCAACGCCGTCTCGCTCACCGAGTACGCCATCGCCTACATGCTGCCGTTCGTGGTTGGCTGCGTCGTCTGCCGCCCCGACGCGTTGGCGCTGTACGCGGCGGTGTCGCTCATCTCGGCGAACAACTTGCTGATACACACGCCGCGCCTCGAGGCGCTCGCCGCCGCGCTGCTCCCCTCCGTCTTTGTCAGCACCGGCGGCCGTCTCGCGCAGCGGCGGGAGGCGGGGAAGAAGAGACGCAGCGGTGCAACTGTGAACAGGCGGCCACCTGGAGCACCACCGCAAGCTGACGAAGAACTACGCTGCGCCTACGCTGAACCTCGACCGGCTGCTCGCCGCCTCGCCCACGCTGACGAGGGCGGCGGACGCCTTCTTCCTCGCCCTCGGGGGCAAGCCGGTGGCCGTGAGCAACAAGGCCGCCTGATCCGCCCGCAGTGCCGGCGCAGCCGCCCGCTCTCCCTCTACTCGTACCAGGCCAGCCGGCTTGGCCTGGCCAGCGCTCCCTCGCCGGCTCCTCTCCGAGCCACCGATAAGAAAGAAAGAAAACACACACACCAAACCTCCAAGTGCTCCAGACGAGGGATGGGGGGAGGACAGGGTCCCTACCTGCACGAGCATTGACACGAGCAGGATTTTGGAAGGACGATCCAGGGGTAGAAAAGAGAAAGCCGGCGACGCTTCTTTTGTTCGCAGGAGTCGCTTAGGCGGCTCCCGTGGTGCGTGGAGCGTGGTGTACCTGTGTTAGTGCCAGTGCGCGCCAGTCCCGTGTCCAGTGTCCGTGCGAGGGAGTTCGCTGGTAAAATTCTTTTGTTCGCAAAATGCCTGGCGCGCTCGACGAGCCGCAGTCGGAGACGTCATACTTTTTGTCCTAAAATTTTTCCATTAAATCCTCGCTACCCAACGCGGCCATATCCACCTCGAGAACCTCGGCGGAATAATTTCTTTTGTTCGCCAAAATGCCCAGCGCGAGCCCTGACGAGCCGCAGTCGGAGACGTCGTCAAGGCCGTTGACGATCTGGGCGACGTTGCTCGCGCTCTTTATTCCCACGCAGAAACCTGCACCGGATTTCAGCGCCGACTGGAGAGCGCGGCTTGATAAAATCAATAACGAGCTGGCGTGCCGACACGGCAGCGACAGCGACAGCGACATGGACCCCGCAAACGGCACGAGTTGACACCCAGCGCTGCTCGTGGCGCATGGATCGTGCGAGGTGTGGGCTACCGCGGCGTCGGCTGGCCGTGCCCGGCCGCTCCAACGGGCTTGGTGCGTACCATGAACATTCTAACATTCTACCGAAGTGGTGATGTTCCTCTTTTCGGACTGCTGGGAAAGCTCAAGCCTACCTGGAGGTAGGTAGTGGTGGGCTGGGGAAGGCCACAAAAGCTCGAGGTGCCACGCGGCGATTGGGCGCTCACGGGTCACTGGCCGTGTGTTGCACAGTCTCTCTCTGTCGCATTGGGAGATGCGTTCAGCGCGGTCGTGGTTGCGATTTCGCGGGAAAGAGGCAGGTGAGGTCGTAGTAAACCACGCACTGACAGGAGTGGACACACTAGCACGCACGGGGTAACACGCGTGCACGGTGTGCACAAACACATATGCTCCCCCGCAGCGCACGGGCGGACGGGGCGCACTCGAGTGGGAGTGCGTCGAGGGAGGCCGGTGGCGGCGCGCACAATACAAGAACACACCAGCAACGCCTCACAACTCACAGTGGGCACGCCAGTCACACACACGAAATCAAGAGCACGAGTCCATGCCAGATATCCACAAGACGCGGGTGTCGTCCGGACTCTGGTCGTGATGTCGGGAGTACACGTTCAAGACAAGGGCGGCACGCACAGTTGGAAGACAGCCTGCGGCTCCTGCGCGAGCGGCGCCGACGGCACCAGCGCGGCGCGCGAATTGCGCACGACCAGCTGTTCCAGCGCATTGTGCACGCTCGCGCTGCTTGGCCGAGCCGCAGGTGTGACTTGCAAGCACTGGTCGAGCAGCGAGCAGAGCTCGGGCGAGAAGGGGCAGGGAAGGCGGTACGCAGAGAAGAGGACGCGAAGGGCGCTGCGCCCGTCCGCCTGGCAGCGCGCGACCAATGCGAACCTCCAGTCCCGCTCGCTCGCCTCGTCCACAAAGAAGAACGATGTGGCCAGCCCAAAGGCCAGGCAACCAAAGGACCACACGTCAGCGGGCATTGGCGCGTACGGCGCGCGCTCGCTCGCAGCCAGCACCTCCGGCGCGGCGTACGAGCGCGTGCCCACCGTGTCCGTGCAGGCCGCGTCGACCGACGCCAAGTCAAAGTCAGCCAATTTGAGGCTGCCACAAGGCGCCACCAGCACATTCTCGAGCTTGATGTCGCGGTGACTGATGCCGTGTTGATGCAGGTGGGCGAGGGCGCACGCAATCTGCTCCAGAAGCGCGAGTACGAGCGGCTCCGGAAGCTGCGCGCCGGAGTCCCTGCGGAGGGTCGGGAGCCTTTCGTAGAGGTCTGCACCGCACCGCTCGAGCACGCGCCACAGGACGGTGCTGCTGGCCGGGCCGGCTGCAGTGCCGACGTAGAGGTCGCAGCGGGCGGGATGGCCAGCGATGCACTGCGAAGGCAGCAGCCCGACGTGGAAACCGTACAGCCGGACGACGTTCGGGTGAGGCGCCGAGCCTAGGATCTTGAGGACCCGCAGCTCCATCATTGTCCGGCGCGGCTCGAAGAAAGAGGCACACACGCAGACGTCCCTCTGTGCCTCACTCGCTGTCGAGGCCTGCCTCCCGGCGTAGCACGCCGCGTTGGAGCCTGCTGCAAAGCTGCTTGAGGCGACGTCAACGAGCCGCAGCGCCTGCATTGCCTCCCGGGGCGGAGGCGGGGCGGCGGGGCCAGCGCCCCGGCTCGCAAGCGAGCGAGGGGCGAGGGCCCGCTGTCCGCCGTGCCACTCGTGCAGGGAGGGGTGCGTGGGCATCGACTCGGGTAGCGCGCGCCAATGGAAGACTCGAGGAGGGGGTGATCTCCTTTGGTGGCAATGTGGAAGTTGCAGTCCAATAGAGGAGATTTCGAGTTACTGCCCGCCGACTTCTGAAAAGGAGCGCCGACCCCACCCTGGTTCGTGGCGACCTAAAGAAATTAAAAACGCGCGATTAGCTCGGACCCCCTGCCCACACCGGAACTCTTGTGTAGCTCTGGCAAGATGATCCCTTGATCCCTGTCCCGTTGGGCCTGCTGTCAACAGTCAGCCAAAGAAGAAAGAAAGAACACAGACACCCCAAGGGAGGGATGGGAGGACGGCACGCCGCCAGGGATTGCAAAAGTCACCCAAGCGCAGGGACAGAAAAATTTCTCGTTTCGCTGGGCACGATGCCGCTGACCGCGCTGACTGCGGACGACACCGGGCTTCTCAAGGAGGTATCACTCGCGCCGGAGTCGTCCGTCGTCCGTCGGTGGGGCCAGCAGGCGTGCGGACGCGGCGTCTCGCGCGCCTGCTGGGGCCCGGGCGCCGAGGAGACGCATGTGGGTGTCGGCCTCGAGGACGGCACGGTGCGGTTCTGGCGGCGGTCTGCGTCGACGGTGGCGATCGCCGAGGAGAGCGAGGACGCCTCGCCTCCATCTGTCGACTTCGCAGCCGGCGAAGAGATCGGAAAGGGAGTCGCGCCGCACGGCGGCGGGCCCAACGGCATCGCCGGGCTCTTTGCCCACGGCGAAGCCGCTCCGCGCGTCGTCGCCGGCGAGCGGACTGGTCGCGTGCGGGTGTGGGTGTGGCCCGACGGCAGCGCGGCTCACGGCCCGCAGGGCGAGCCGCTCGCCACGATCGAGACGGGAAAGGCGGCGGCGGTGTGCCGTTCTGCTGCGGGCGGCGAGGGCGTCGCTGTCGGAGGGAAGGGCGCCGACCCGTCGGTGTGGTCGCTCGAGGCGGGCAAGGCGGTGTGGCGCGCGCGGAATCTGCCCAACGACGAGCTCGACCTCGCGGTCCCCATCTGGCTCACCGACCTCAAGGTTGCTGAGGGCGGGAGGCTCCTCGCGACGGGCCACGGCTTCGTGGCGAGCCGGTTCGACCAAGCCCCTCCCCCACCAGTCTACACACATCACACCATTCTCCCTCCCACCACACCACATCTCCGTCACACTTCTCCAGAGCACCACACCACTCCGCACGACTTCCTCTCTCTCCACCTCAAGGCGGTGTCACGGCCCGTCTGTACGACACGAGGACCCTCTAGCACCGTTCAGGACCCTTCCAGGAGCCTCACCCTTCTAGGAACCTTCCCGTAGACTGCGCGGTGAGGTGCGGCTGTACGACACGTCGGCGCAGCGCAAGCCGGTGGCGCGCGTGGTCGCACCCTTGGGCGAGGAGGCCATCTCCGCCGTCGCCGTCTCTGCGGACGGACGCCACGTCTTCGCCGGCAGCGTCAGCGGCCACCTGGCGCGGCTCGACGCTCGGATGAGCCTCAAGCCGGTGGAGAGGCGACTCCTACCCCCTCCCCTCCCTCGCCTCCTCTGCGCTCCTCCTCGCCTCCCCACCGCCTCCTCCTCGCCTCCCCACCGCCTCCTGCGGACGGCCCCGCAACGCAAGCACCGCTAACCCTAGCCCTCGCCCTGGGGCGGACCCCGCCTGACGCAGGTACCGCGCAAACGCGGGCTCGATCCGCGAGATCGCTCTCCACCCGACCCTGCCACTGCTCGCGTGCGCCGGACTCGACCGCAAGATGCGCCTGTACAACTGGGGCTACGGCGGTGAGATGGCCGCCGCTCCGCCTCCCTCCAACTCCTCCCGCCTCGCCTCGACCTTACCGTCGCCTTGTCACCTCGCCTTGTCACCTCGCCGTGGCCTCCCCTCCCCTCCATCGCTCACCTCCCTCGCCTGTGGCAGGCGGGCGCTGGTCGGCCGAGCGGCGCACTGGCCTCGCTTCCTAGATGCCGGGACACGGACCCGCGTATTCCGAGTAGCACTCGAGAGGGCACGCATTCAGCTCTCGGCTGCGGTTAGCTGGACCCGTCTCCCTTTCCTCACGCGGTGCTCCGGACACACGGCACGAGACCGTCCTCCCGCCCTGACCTCGGTGCGACCTCCTGGCGCAGGCCCGGTGGCCAGCGTGTACCTCAAGCAGCGGCTGACCGCCTGCCTCCTGTCGAGCGAGGCTGGCACGGCGGCGGAGGTGCGCGCGCTGCGGCTGCGCGGCGCGGGCGACGACGAGGAGGAGGCGGACGTGGGCGAGATGCTTTCCGAGCTGCCAGAGGCGGGCGCGCCGGAGGGCGGGGAGGAGGAGGAGGGCGAGGAGGAGGAGGAGGGCGAGGAGGAGGGCGAGGAGGAGGAGGAGAGCGAGGAGGGCGAGGAGGAGAGTGGAGAGGAGGGCGAGGAGGGCGGCGACGACTTCTTCTCCGCGCGCTTGGCGTCCCAGGCGAGCGACGGTAGCGCCGAGGAGGAGAGCGAGGAGGAGAGCGAGGAGGAGGTTGCGCCGCCGCCGCGCAAGAAGGGGCCGGCCGCGACCTTGAAAATGCGCAAGGAGGGGCCGCCCACGAGCCGGTCGAAGGGGTCGAGCTCAAGGGGGGCCGCTGCGGCTGGCGCACGACAGGAGGGAAAGAGCGGCGGCGGAGCCGGAGGCTCAAAGGGAAGGAGCGGCAAGGCCGGGCGGTCTTCAAGGCGGTGATTTTGAATCGGAAACTTCGGTGTTGTGGCCTTTATTGTGCGTGTGTGAAACTCGTGAGTAGAATCAAGGCCATATGACTAACCAGAAGAACACGCGCACACCTCTCGCCCACACTCTCCAGGGGGGCGCATACGAAATCATGTTTTGGACCGATAAGTCATAAGAGTTCCTGAGAAGAGTTCGCACCCGTGATGTGCTATAGTGTTGATGTGATTATGCTAGGGGTGTGTCCTGACCACCTGAGACGTCGCAGCGCGGGTCCCCGCGCCAGGCGCCGTGTGCGGCAGCGTGTGGCGCCCTCGCCCCAGGCTATCCCTAGCTGGGGCTACCCAAGCGGGGGGCTGTACCCGGCCGGCCACGCGGCGACTTTGTCGACTCCAATTGCGCCGGTGAAGTCGGTGGCCACATCCATGAGCGCGCCCGTGAAGTCGACCCCTTCGACGGCCGCGTCCTTGAACGAGGCGCCCACCTGACCCGAGGGGTCGATCTCTTCCCGTGAGTGACGCGGACACGCGTGGTTATCAGCCTACAGGTGTTGTCGAGTGGCGGTGTGTCTCGAAGGGTGTCGCGAGGTTGTCGAGCGGCAGGGGCAGTCTAGGCGACGATGGCTCGGGCGCCCACCAGGTCCGCCTTAGCGAAGCTCGCCCCGACCAGCCTCGCCCCGTTGAACTGGGACTCGGCCAGCCGCGCGCGAGCGAACTGGGCGCGCGGCGCGGCCGCCCCCTCGAAGAGCGCCTTCTCCGCGACCGCGTCGGAAAAGTCCGCCTCCTCCGCCTGTTCAGCAGCGCACGGCGTCCCCCCGCCCCTCCGCCCCCACAGCGCCCCGCCGCCGTCCCGGCCCCTCCCGCCTGCACGAAGCCCACCTTTGCGGCGCCGAGCTGCGACATGCGGAAGTCTGCGCGGCGGAGGGAGGCCTCGGTGAGCTCTGCGCCGACCAGGTCCGCCTTGGTCAGGTCCGCGTCGTCGAGGCGCGCGGAGTTGAGGCTCGCGCCGCGGAGGTCCGCCTAAGGTCAGGTCAGGTCAGGTCAGGTCAGGTCAGGTCAGGCACACGCTTCTCGGCGCACACACACATGGTGGTGGGCAAGGTAAGGGCAACCCTCGCGACTCCACGTCTACGTCTACGTCTACAAAGACAGGAGCCCAGCGGCATTCAGAGTGCAAGACCCAGTGTGCGTGCCGTGCGTGCCGTGCGTGCCGTGCGTGCCGTGCGTGCCGTGCGTGCCGTGCCGTGCGTGCGTGCCGTGCGTGCGTGCGTGTGTGCGTGCGTGCGTGTGTGCGGTTTGCAGGTTTCGCCTCGGCGAGAGAGGCTCGGAGCAGGGAGGCGTGCGACAGCTTGGCGAGCACCAGGCTCGCGCGAGAGGCGTCGGCACCGTCGAGGCTCGCCTGACGACGAGACGAAGCCATCGACGAGGTGCAGCCGAGATGTCGCCGAGATGTCGCCGAGACAGAGCCGAGATATAGAGGCATCTCCGCCCCCATCGAGGCTCTCGCCTGCGCTCGAGAGGGTGGCGGCCGTGACCCCGGGTGGCCTCTCGGGGCGATCTCGCGCCTGCTCGAGGTTGACGCCGTCCCAGCTTCTCGCCCGCAGGTCACAGCCGGGGTACGAGGCGCCGAAGGCCGGCAGCGCCGCACAACCCGCCTTGACTTGGCTCGCGGCGGGGTCGGGCGCCTACGCCATGAACCCCCGGGGTCACACCGAGGGCTGACGGCTGAGCGGGACTATAGGGGCGGGAACTAGGGGCGGGAACACCAACACGGTCCCGCGTGGCGTGCAGTGGACTCGGAGCACCGCGTGAACACGAGGGCTCTTACGGATACAGGCAGAGACAGCTGAGTCTGTGGCCCCTCTCGAGTGCTCGTCGGAATACGATGGTCCGTACTCCCCGCACCTTGAAGTGCCCTCGCGCCATGTCGAAGGTCGAGGGCGTCGTTCCTCTGGCCAGAGTGAAGTCGGCCCCCTCCTGCGGTGGGTGGCGGGCGGTTGGGGGGCGAGAGTCAAGCCGGGGGAGAGTCAAGCCTGTCAACTCAATGTGGCGTGTGTCGTCCCCTCGCGCTTCCGCGCACGCGAGAGGCGCGCACACTAGAACGCGTCTGCGCGCACGTGGCCGACGCACCAAATTCGCTCCTCGGAAAGTCGCGCGCGAGAGGTTCGTGCGGACGAAAGTCGCGCCTGCGGGAGAGGGGCTTGTGGAGAAGGGTCGGGGCGGGCGTGCCGGGAGGGGATTTGAGCAGCCCGCGAGACTTCCCGCGAGAGAGGCGCTAGGCTGCACGCCTCGGAGGTCGGAGTAGCGGAAGCTGGCGCCGACGGCGGAGCCGCGCCGGAAAGTCGCCGAGCGCAGCTGTGCCGAGCGCAGGTCTGCGCCGTTGGAGAAGAGACGACCATCAGACGTCACGTGCACCGTACTGCTGCTCACTAGCTCTGCTGCTGCTACTACCGTACTGCTGCTACTACTACCGTACTACACCTGCGCCATCGAAAACGCTGTCGCGGAGGATCGCGCCTGTACTTCACACAGCCACAGCGATGAGCAGTGCCGGCCCGTCTCGTGCAGCGCCACACAAAAGGGGGGTGGGGGGGGCGCCGTTGAGCGATGCCTCGTCCGCCTGATGTGAAGAAAGGGGGTGAGGCGCACGCACTGAGCGGACACCGTCACAGCTGAAAAGGAGCCCCGGGTGCGAGAGGAGTTTCGCTATGGCGAGCGCTATGGCGAGTGTTGCGAGCCTGTATGTCCTTCAGGTCACAGAACAAGAGGCTGGCGCCTAGTGACGATCGATGATTAATTAATACTACTCCCCCTCCTCTGCTCAGGCACAGAACAAGAGGCTGTGGCGCCGTCGAGGCTTGCGGCGGACATCTCGGCCGCGCGCAGGCTGCTGTCCATGAGGAGCCCCTGTCTCCAGTCGGTAAACTCGAGGCCGGCACGCTCGAAGGTGGCCGACACGGCCACCGCCTGGGAGAGATCGAAGTCAGGGACGGACGCGTGATCTCGGCGTATCTCTCGGGTGACCTCGGGTGGGATCTCGGCTGGGTCTCAGGTGGGGTCTCGTGTGATCTCGAGTGATATCGTGTGGTCTCGAGTGATATCGTGTGGTCTCGTGTGTGGTCTCGTGTGATCTCGTGTGATATCGTGTGGTCTCGTGGGTGGTCTCGGGTGGTCCCCGCCTGACGGAGCGTGGAGCGGAAGAACTGCGCGCGGGTGAAGCTGCCGCCCGAGAGGTCCGCGCCGTCCAGGTTGACTGACTCTACGCTGAGGCCGTCCCACTGAACGAGCCGCAAGTCGCACCCGGCAAACCCATCGCCGCCGCTGCTCGACGATGGCATCGACGACGGCATCGACGACGGCGAGCCGCACGCCCGCGGAGGGACGACGATCGCCGGCGGGGGAGGAGGCCATCCTAGCGGGCCGGCCGCTGAGACTGCTCCACGATACCTCGCGTCCCCGCCCCGAAAGGGTTTGAAGGTTCTTAGGCTGAGCGCGCTCTCGAGGACAAAGCACGCGCTGTTGTCGACTGGCACTGAGTGCGAAGGGACCTCTTTGTGCTTCTCGCACAGTTTGTACCGTTTCGTCGTCGAGTACTCGTACGCGACGCACTCGCGGTCGTTCAAGCACGCCTCTGCACACCGCTCGTGCGACAGCTCCCAAACTTCCGAGTAGGAGCCCTGGCCGCCGCCTGGCGTGGCGCAGGCGCCGCGGCCGAGGATGAATCGGCGCTGGAACGTGGAACCCAACTGCTGCCCACAGGCAGGCTGAGCTGCGAGAGTTAGAGCATACACCACAGCAGCGCGCAATCGGAGCGACTCGTGTTCCATAACCGGAGCGACAGGGCGACAGACTGCCCCAGACGGCGTCTGAACCGGAAGAGACAAAAAAGGGAAAAGTCCTCAAAGCGCGCCGGTGCCTCACAGCGTCAAAGCGCGCCGGCGCCTCACAGCGGCAGCGAACATCGATCCGCCTGCACGATCGGCCTGAAATCGGCCAGCGCTCACACTAGCCCGCAGCGCTTCCCCCTCCCGGCGCTCTCTACAACGTGAAATCTCTACAACAAACTCTACTCGCTTAGTGTAGGTAAACGAAAAAAGTAGATTTGAATTCGTCCACGTACGGCTTCGTGAGTGGTTGGGGTGGCCTCAGGCATCCCCAAGGGAGCCTCTGCGGTGCCACATAAGCAGCTTAGTGATTGTCGAGACTTTAAAGTGTTTCGTTGGAAGAAACGCAAACAAGACAGACGCTACTATGGTCACCAGTAAACGAAAACTCGACTTTGAGGGACCATATCTCAAAAGGCTGGGTGAGAGCATAGCATTATTGTTGTATATTAGGCCGCATAAGGTCAGACTTGACCCCACAAGCATCAAGAACCCGATGCTCCGGCTCGACTGTGCCGGCACACTGCCTCCTCGCGCTGTCGCGCACGCTGCTCGCAGGCCGTTGCGGCCCGTGGTGCACCAGAGAGAGAGGTCGACGCGTTGCCCCCGCCGGCGACCCCGCGCGGCTCAGGCCGGCCAGAAGGTGTGTGGTGACGGCACCGTGGCAGGAGTGCGGAGAAGAGCTCGCCGAACGCGAGCAGCAGATGGCCCTGGGGAGTCGACGGGCCCCCGGGGGCGACGGGGGTGCTCTCGCGGGGGGTCCCCCCAGTCAAGGGGGTCTGGGGCGCAGCCCCAGGAAGCCCGCCGCAGGCGCCGATTTTTTCGGGCTTTTTTGACTGATTTTCATGAGGTGTTGCTACTATTTTGGGACCAGTTGAAGCCTAAAAATGGCTACAAATACAGCCACAACAGCGGCTAGTCGTGCGCTGCTACTGTGTGGCAGAGCCCATAGAGAGGGCTTTCAGGAGCACTATTCAGTTTGATCCAGCTCAACGTTGCGGAGTAGTAAGACTGTTCCGTTACCGTGAGCGGCCGGCGGCCGGCGGCGGCCGGTGCGGCACGCGGAGCACTCCGTGAGCTGTGACGGGTGCGGACGAGCGAATGAGAGGTCCCTTTCAGTGAGAGATAGGCAGCCCTAGTCTCTAATAACACATCTCCCACAGATAGCGACCTCTCATTCGCTCGTCCGCGCCCGCCACTGCTAGTCGGGGCACTCCCGGCGTGCGGCCCGGTCCCGGTCGTCACTCCGGTTGCTCGTGTTCACACCGTCAGAACTCAGCTCCGCTAAGGATCCAGCGTCTGAGACTTGGGCATCTTACACAACTTTTGTAGTAGAGCACAATGGCACCCTTGGATCAAGTGGATCACTTCATTATTGGACCTTATTGGAGACCCCCGTTTTCGGCCGCCGCGGCCGGAGAGCACCCCCGTCGCCCCCGGGGGCCCGTCGACACCCCAGGCAGATGGCCAAAGTGTGCCAGCGCGAGAGCCTCGCGAGCGGGCGCAGAAGGAGCTCGCCGTGACACGATGCCGGGCGGTGGTGGTGCTCTGGCGACTGTGCACAGTGGGCAAAGTCAGGCTGCAACAGGGCAGCACGATGGTAGTGCCCTGCTGCAGCCTGGCCTGACATGCACAGGGCGAACAGAGACACTACTATCGTCTGGCGCTCGTCACCGAATCTGGGCGAACTTCGACCGCCGCCACAGCTCACCACGAGCACGCAGCGACAAAATGTTGACTGTACGGAAGTTGAGGCTGGTCGAGAGGAAGAGGCTGCCGTGCGAGCCGGCAGCTGGCTGGCTCGGGCGGACTGAATCCGCCGCCTTTTTTCGGCTTCTTCATTCATAGTAGCGTATACGCTACTTTTCGTTTACCCACACTAAACGAGTACATCATAAGCGGCGAACGAGGCACGGTCGCTCTCCGACATGAGGCGCGTTGCACTTGCCAGTGCTGCCCTGGCCTTCTGTCTGCCCGCCCAATGGGTGGCAGGTGCCTCTGCTGCTGTGGCATGCCTCACGGCTGCGACTGGCCGGCGCCTCGGCGCGTCAGCTCGGCTCGGCGTAGCGATAGTGGCCAGCGCAACTCGCCTGGACTCAACGCTCAGCCAGGAGCTCCCGCACGCGCTGGCGCGAGTCATGGCGCATGCAACGCGCAGCAATGCTCGCCTCGCCTCGCGCAAATGCGACCGTCCTCGCAGCCGACAGTCCACCGCCTGCTACAGAAGCTCACCTGGCAACCCTGTCTGCACGTCTCGCGCGCGCGTGAACAGGGCTCCAGGCCCCAAATTACGTGTGAGTGTTAGAGTTGTTTGGTATTGCTAAAAATCTCCCAGAAGCACTGCGACGAATGCGGCACCGGCGACGCATGGCAGGCTGGTCATGACGCAGTTATAGGGTGTTGTGTGCCGTCAGAGTGACGCTCTGTGTGTCAGGGATAGTCAGGGCCGTCAATCAGAGCTCCAGTAAGCTCGGAGACACCCCATTACCGCAAGGTACCGAACTTAAGGTACGGGGTAGCAGCAGTTAGGTACCGGGGATTTCTTTTTTGGTACCGGCGACGGGCCCCCTCGGCCCTCGCTGGTACGACGAGGGTGTGGCGAGTGAGGAGGAGGAGGAGGGGGGGGGGGGGGGGGGGAAGAAGAAGAAGAATAAGGCATCTAGTAACGTAGGCACTCCTACTCCAGCTCCTAGGGGCTCCTAGGTCCTAACCTAAGAGGGAGCCATTCCTCCAAATGGTGTGCGGGCCCCGTGGCCCCTGTGCCGGTCCCGCGGGACCCAAAGGGGGGTAGCAGGAGTTAGGTACCTTAAAACAGGAGTTCCGTAAAAGGAAAAGGGCTCCCTAACTCAAGCTACCTTACCTTAAGTTCGGTACCTTACGGTAGTGCGACTCGACCTCTTTGAGTCACTGCCTTCCCGGCGGTTTGGCTGTAGAGCCTCTACAACAAACTCTACAGCAAAATCGCGCTCTACATCGCTCTACAACGCAGGCGCATCGTCACGCGGCGGATGTAGAGCTCTACAGCTCTACAGCGCTCCAGAGCGCTCTACATCTCTACAGCTCTACAGCGCTCCTACACTCTACATCCTCTACACCCTCCCTCAGACCGTGCCGACCGCGCTGCGGGCCTGTCGTGTCATCCTTGTCAGGAGCAGGAGAGCCCCACCTGTTGCCCCTGATCGTCCTTCCAAAATCCTGCTCGTGCAGGTGGGGACCCTGTCCTCCTCCCCTATCCCTCGCCCAAATCTTAGCAGTAAAAAAGAAAGAAAACAGACAAATCAAACGAGGGATGGGAGAAGGACAGGGTCCCCACCTGCACGAGCAGGATCTTGGAAGGACGATCAGGGACACAGGGGAACGGGAGTGGGGAGCCTTCCTGCCCAGCGTCATGCCATGCAACTTGAGTAGAAAGAAAGAAAGAAAACACACAACCCAAGGGAGGGATGGGAGAACGGCACGCCGCCACCACACAGGGATTTTAAGGAGAGGAGTGTGGTGCGCTAGCCGTCGCCACCCTGGGGAGTCTGCCTCTTTGTATCTCTTTTCGCAGTCTCTCGCCGCTTCTCGCAACTTGAGTTCTTTTTTTGCTTAACGTGGTAAATTTCTTTTTGGTCGAGCCGCGCATTTTGTGATTTAGCCGGATGCTGGGGCCAGCAGACCGTCGGCCGCTGCTCTTCTCGACACCGGACCTCCCTGACCAGCCGAGCCCGTCGCTGCGTGGCCTTGTCGGTGTGGAGCCGAGCGCAAGCAGCGTCGACTTGCACGTTGTGCCGCGCAAGATTCTCGACACTGTGGGACACGAGCGGCCGCGGCTCGTGTCTGTCGATGAGATCAAGGTGCGCTTCTTCTCGCTCGGCCTCCAGACGGGCTTTGGGCTCCAGATGTTCTTAATGTCGGCCGTGCTGATGGCGGCGGCGCAGCGGCAGGGCGGTCCGATGTACGAGTTTGCGCTCGGATACTACCCGCTCTTTCGCGGCCTGTTCCTGATCTGCTTCTTCTGCTCGTGCTACGGTATCGTGCTCTTCCTCTGGAAGCGGCACGACGTCGACTACCGCTCGGTGCTGGGCGTACCACAGCAGCACAACTACCACTCCATCGTCACCCTCTCATTCCTCGCCATGTCCTTTGTCTTTGGCTGCTTCGCGCTGTACGTGCTCTCGCTCACAGACCACCTCACGCCATACAAGCACGCGTGGCCCGCAATAGCCGCCGGCACCTCGCTCCTCTTCCTGATCTTCCCGTTTGACTGGATGCCCGAGTGGAGGGACGCGAGGCAGCGCGCGGCGCTCTGCCGCTCGTTGGCGCGAGGCACCTTCCTCTCTCCCTTCCTCGTGCCGGAGCTGTCCGACACCATCCTCACCGACGTGCGCTCCGCTCGACGCCACGGCTCGGCCTCGACCTGTGAGCTGCGCCCGCTCACACGGCTCCGAGCCGTGATCAGGTCCTCTGCTCCATGCCGAAGCTCTTCCTCGACCTGCTGCGCACCGGCCGCCCCGCGCCACCGGCGTTCGCGACCCAGCGTGTGTCCGCGACACGTCCACGATGCGTGCCATAGGCTGCCTCTATGCCACCGGCGAGGCGTACGAGATAGAGTACGACGAAGAGAGAGCGCGCGCCGTCGGCATGTCAGACACGTGCACAAACGAGGGGTCGAGGCTCTACTTTGCGTGCAAGGTGGCGCTTACTTGCACACGCACACACACACACACGCACGCGCACACGCACACACCTCACCCACGCGCGCCGGGCCTTGCGCTTTCGGTGCCGCGCGGCTCCTGTCTTGGACGTGTGTGGAGGAGTGTGCCTGCCTTCCCCGCAGGTGCTCCTCTCGCTCGGCCCCTTCGCCTTCCGACTCGCGCAGTGCCAGCGCCAGCTCGCCCTGGGAGGCGAGCCGCTCGGGAGCACGTCGGCCTCTCCGCTGCGGGTGCGGGTGCGAGCCGAGAGACGGCCCGAGAGTAGGCGAGGTGAGGCACGTCTTCAACTCGCTCAAGTACGGGTGCGCCATCTCTGTCGTCGCGCTCTCCTTGCTCTCCGACTCCGACCTCTTCAAGTGCGACGGCGTCTTCGTCGCTTGGCTCGCCGTGCTAGAATGCGCAAGACACCCCCGTGTACTCGAACTGGCACTCGAGCCGGCACGCACTCCGCTGTGCTCGGCCGCATTCGGCGGCATGTTCACTCGATGTTGATGCGCTGCTTCGATACACTGCACGATGCCGTGCTCCCGGCCCCAGTCATACCGGCCACGACGTTAGGCTCGCCATGTCCGTCATCTCGACGCTCTACTGCTCGTGGTGGGACCTCTACATGGACTGGGGCTTCCCCGTCGGCGCGCGTGCCCTCGGAGTCTCGCAATATTTGGGCGAGACGGCAGTGGCCGACCCGCTCGATGGCCGCCTCTTCCCGCGCCGCTCGTTCCAGGTCGGCGCGCTCGCAAACACGGTGGCACGCGCGGGCTGGGCGGTCTACATCTCGCCCGACCAGCGCATCCTGCAGCAGCACGTCGTGCTCCTCCTCGGCTGCGTCGAGCTGCTGCGGCGCGCGCAGTGGTGCGCTTTCCGCGTCGAGTGGGCCGTCGTCTCGCAGCTGAGGGCGCGCGTCCCTTTGGACACCTCGAGCTGCTCGCTGCCGTCGGCGCAGCCTTCGCCGCATGCGGAGGCCGTCCGCATGGCGCCGGCGGGCGTGCACCCGGGTGGGGGAGGAGCTGCGACGGTGGCGGCGGCGAGTAGCCTGCTGGGAAAGTCGCACAGCGGTTGAGATCTCTCATGACTCGTCCCCGTGGCCGCGCGGTCCCGCGATCGAATATGAATTGTTGTCGTGTATCACAATATGTATCTCTACTCTCATGTGCGCATGCATTTCCCAGACATGAGACAAGCACCGCGACGACGGGCCCACTGGCGACTGGGCGACACACACACACACACATAACTCACAAGTCACTACACCAATACCGCGCTGCCAAGAGACGACACTGTACTACGCCTGGGCAAATAATGAGTCTCCGACACGTGAGCATGCGAACCGCGCCACTACGGTACTAGCAACAACGTCCCTTTTCCTCGACCTAAATAGACCCCTCCCCTGCCTCGACGGGCGGCCCCGCCCCAGCTCGATCACTCTCAAGACATGCCTCCGGCGCTTGCGCCGCAGGAGCCGAGACTGGCCGAGACTGCTCTCCCGGCCCGCCCCTCGGCCAGCCCCTCCCCCGCGCGCGGCGGCCGCGACAGCGTGGGAGGGAGAGGAGTAGGCGCGGATGGATGGAGGAGAGAGAAGAAACGTCACTCCGCGTGGACGTGTCCGTGGCGCGGCGGCGGCGCCTACAAGTCACGCCGCAACACGCGGTGAGCGGTGCACCGGCGCCAAGGCGACTTGTTCCGCGACGTTGCGCCATGTAGAAGGGCGGCGTGCCTCCCCCCTTGATGGAGATGCGGTGCATGAGGCGCAGCTCCGGCTCGCCGTGGCTCTCTCGCCGCTGCGTGCTCGCCTGGTGTCGAGAGGGGAGGCGGATCACACAGAAGAGGGAACGGCTCCCGCGCCGCTGCGTGCGCCCGCCGAGGCGCGGTGCAGGAGCGTGCGGTTGCAGTAGAAGCCGAGGTCGCCCTCCCGCCACTGCATGCTCAGCGTGAGCGACTTGTGTGCAGAGTCGGGCCGACCGACGCCCTGTGGTGGCACCGCTCGGGGGTGAGATACAGCCGAGGGACAGCCGAGGCACAGCCGAGATGCGTCCGCGCCTCCGGCCCGAGCCGCACGTTGATGCCCTCGAGGATGTCCGCCCCCTCCGCCCACGCCAGCTCCTGCACCGCCCCGGCCGACATGGCCTCTGCACTCTCGCCCCCCCGCCGGCCAGCCGAGTCATCACCGACGATTTGGCGCCAGAAGGGCTGCGCGAAGAGGCGCCGCCGCGCCTCGGGGCTCGACTCGCGCGCCGCGTCGCAGAGGTAGACCCGCCGCCAGTACTTTGGGTCGAGGAAGGCGGAGATTGCGAGCTGGCGGTCGGCGCCAGTCCCGGACTCGCTGACGAGAGGAATCACGGTCGGTCTGCCGCCCGACGGGTTGATGGAGTTGCCGCCGGGGTAGACCATCCGGTCCGTGTACTCGACGAGCACCCCCGCGAGGAAGTGCCGCTCCTCCGGCCCCAGCGCCCGCAGCAGCGCCTCGCTCGAGGCGAAGAAGGTGTGCCCTCCTCCGTGAGAAAGCTGGCTGCGGCACAAAAACGACATGTACCGAAAGTGGTCGCCGAACCAGGCGCCGTCGCAGTGGAAGCCGCCGTCGCCGGCGTTGACGGTGCCCCGATCGGGCTGGTTCGAGATCGGCCAGACGGCGGGCGGCAGGGCTTCGTACGCGTTTGCCGTCGGCCGCAGCGCCAGGCCGCCGCCGCCGCCGTCGCCAGGCCAGTGGCCTCCCTCCTCCTCGGAGAGGCCGGCGGCGTGGTTGCTGCTGAAGGTGTCGTCGAGACCGGCGCTGCCGCCGAGGAGCTTGCACAGGGCGACGTGCGCCTCCGGCTCGAGCTCAGACTGGCCGCTGAAGACGACCATCTTTTGCGACTGCAGCAGCTGGCGCAGAGTTGTGGCGAGGGCCGGCGGGTCGTGCATCAGTTCTGCGAGGCGGCAGCCGTCGATACGCACGCCAAACGTCGGGTGCAGTGGCGACGCGAGCACGCTTTGACCCAAGAACTTGGTTGAAATTATCTGTGACTCGCCGAATAACGCATCCTTCGCAAAGGCGTCGACCTCCGGCACTGCGAACTCGCGGGGCACCCTTTGTGTGGCCGTGGCGGTCGCGGGCTGGCGCAGAAAAATACGAATACGGGCCGGCCGCGCCCATGAGGCCTGCGACTGCGACCAAACGCGGGCGACGCGATGCATCGCTGCCCGAATGCCAATGCCACAGATCCAGATGAGCCATGTGCGGCCTTCTTTCTATTTCTTCTCAGGTTCTCGAGGTGGATATCCTTTGGCCGCGTTGGGTAGCGAGGATTGGTGTAACCCGAGCCACGGAGGCGTGTTTTCTGACGGCCGACCGTCAGTGCACGGAGTTGCCCCTTCTCCGACTGCCCCGGCTAGTTCACGGGTTTCGCGGGAGTGACCCCATGCGTCAAACCCGAGACCTAGCGCGGGTGGGTTGGAGGGGCCTCGGAAAGGCGCGCAAGCACGCCCTACGTCTTCCCCTCCTCCCCATCGGGCCGCATGAGCGGCCACGCCTCGCAGATTCGTTTCCGCGCCTGGGTCAGGCGCGCGGGGCATCCCCCGGGTCGCTCGACCAGCGATCCGAAGAGTGGCCGCTATGCGAAGGAAAGAGTGGGGCCCTCGACGCCTCAGTCCGGCCCTCCGAGGGGGGAAGGGAATTGCGGGGTCCCCTCGGGCGCCTCAGTTCGGCCCTCCCGAGGGGGGGAGGGGAGCAAGGGGGTGGGGGGATTGGGGTGGTGGGGAGGGGTCTCGGATTTCGTGTGGCTAATACTTGCCCTTTCGGGGAGGGGCCTCAGGAAAGGCGAGTCCAGCTCAACCCTACGTCTTCCCCTCCTCCCTCGAGGCAGCGAGTAGGCAGCGAGAGGAGGTCTCGAGCGCCTATATGAAGGTATGTGAGATGGTGATGGGAATGGGTGGTCGGGCGGGCGGGCGGGCGGGCGGGCGGGCGGGCGGGCGGGCAAGCGGGGAGAGGCGGGCGGGCGGGGCGGAGCGGGCGGGCGGTGTGATCGGGGGAATCGTGTCCACAATCGGCAGCGGCGGAGCAGCAGCAGCAGCAGCAGCTGCTGTAGCAGCAGGCAGCAGCCTGCCGCAGATTCCTGCCGTTGTCTGCGCCGCGATCCGCCGCCGCGCCGCCGCGCCGCCGCCGCCTGCGCTCGCCGCCACCTCGCAGACGCCACCTCTCGCGCTCGGAGAGCCGCGCAGCGGGCCGCGAGGTTGAGGTCAAAGTGTGCAGCAAAGTGGCGGTCATGAAATCATCAAAATTTGAGGTTGCTCGAGAGAGCCTGGAAACGGTCCCGAGCCGTAGCCCCGGTGTCGGCGCACCGCCTCTCGGCCGCGACGGGCCGGCTCCGCCGCTCAGTCGAGCAGCAGGGGCTCTGGCACAGTTTTGTCGACAAACTGGTCGAGCCAAAAATTGGCGAGGAAGCGGCACCGGCGGCACGCCGGGACGAATCCAGACTGATCACATTGTTCGGCACCGCGGCGGCGAGCCGCCGCGAGCCCACAGGAGAGCTGGGCGCCGCGGCACCAGACCGCGCCGCCAGCGAGGCGAGAGCTGCAGCCGACCGGCCGTGACATGGCAGTTGCAACGGCGGGATTCTAAGCCGTTTCTATTCTTCTAGACTCTATTCTTCTAGACTCTAATGAGTTAGCCTGATCCGCCAGCAGTGACCAACCAGCTGTCGCCAGCTGTCGTCGCTGTCGCCAGCTGTCGTTGTTGCTGTCGTTGCTGCTGTCGTTCGCAGCAGCTGTCATGACCGTCCGTTAGTTAGCCGCTGTGTCAATTGACCAACCACGTTGCGACCGTTACCAGCCGTTTAAATAAACCGTCATGACGATGACGTGAGGTTTGCAGAGACGTCTCTGATCAAAACAGAAGAAGATCACTCTCACCCGCGGATACCTGATCGCGAGAGAGACTTCTGAGTATTGAGAACCAGTACAGCGATCGCGAGTGGGGTCGGGACATACGAGCCCGCCAGGGGTAGACCCGTCGCGGCGGCAGCTGGACCAACGTGACTTACGATGAGGGGGGCCATACGGAGCCGGCGGAGGGGGGAGGCGAGCCGAGGACGATAGAGAGACCGCGGATGCGAGCGCGATTCGTCGACCAGGGAGAGCCGGTCCGTCCCCCGGGGAGGGGAGGCGACACGACCCAATGCCGCCGCCTTTGTCGGGCGCGGGATCGCCGAAGGCGGAGTCAACGGGATCAGGCAGAGAAAAGACGAGACGGCGGTGGGGCCGCGGCCGAAGAAGCATAAAGAGGGGAAGGCGGGCTCCGCACCCGTCGCCGAACCAGCGGAAAGCGAACGGGTGAGAGAGGACTGAGCGGGGTGGGGATGAGGGGTCCTGGCCGGGGGGGCCCGGTGCGGCGAGGTCGAGTGAGAATGTACGGGTGTGTACGAGTCTGGTGTCTACTAGCTCCGAGTAAAGGGGGCGCCCCGCCGCTAGGGGAAACCCGAAGCGCGGACTAACCCTCGGAGACCCGTGTTTACTTTACGGCCCTTTCCCTGCATCTCCCTGCGAACGCGCACCCCCCAGGGCTAGGGCTCTCTAGCCCGTAACCCGATCCCGATCATCCGGCCCGCTGGGTGCGCTACTTAGCTCCCCGGCCCTGGATGTGATGCTGATGACCGCACTCCAAGTGCTCCAAGATCGCCATCTCGCTGGCCTCTCCGCAAGGCCCCCGCGCCCGACCGCGTCGAACTCAACGGCGCGGCCGCGGGCTCTCTCAGCTACGGGACCGGCCCCAGCTTCGGCTGAGGGCTGACAAGCTGCCGAGCCCAAATCACTGTAGAGTCGTGATTTCTTGATCGCGTGTGAGGAGACAGATTTTTGGTGTAGCGGGGTGTTTCTCTTTCTCTGACAGCGCCCTCACAGTTCAAAAATCTCTCTCTCTCTCAGGACGTGCCTCAGCCAGAATGTACATGTACATGTAAAAAGAATTTTTCAACCGGGGAAGATTTTTTTGCCCCTGAGTATCCCTTGCCCCCTTGCGTTGTGTGTTTTCTTTCTTTCTTTTACCGTTACCAGTCATGACGTGATCGTGAAGTTTGCATAGTCTCTGATCAAAACAGAAGAAGAGCACTCTTTCCCGCGGATCTCCATCTACCTGATCGCGTGTGAGTGAGACAGATTTTGCCACGTGTTTCTCTTTCGCGCGCCAGTCCCGTGCCCAGTGCCGGCGCGGTGAATTCTCTTTCTCTAGTTCTCTGACAAAGGCTCACGTCTCTCGGGTCGTTGTCGAAGCGGCCAGCATGTCCGCCGACTGTGCGAAGGTGACGATCAAGATCACGCTGACGAGCGACCCGAAGTTGCCGTTCAAAGTGTGAGCGTGCTCGAGCCAATGCTGAGAGCCGTCCCAGCCACCCGCCGACACACAGCTCCGCTCGCGCCCGCCCGCCGGCATATAGCGCTCACGCTCGCGCCCGCCCACTTCGCAGCTTTAAGGTGCCCGAGACCGCACCGTTCACGGCGCTGATCAAATACGCCGCCGAGGAGTTCAAGCAGAATGCTGCCACCTCCGCTGTCATCAGCAACGGCGCCGCGCTGCATTCTCCAAAGTTCACGCGCTCACCATACTCACCCGCCTTTTCCCTCGTCCGCAGATGGCGTGGGCATCAACCCCGCGCAAACCGCTGGCGAGGTCTTTCTCAAGTACGGTGGTGACCTGCGGCTCATCCCAAGAGATCGCGTTGGCTGAGCCAGCCGCCGCCGGCGCCGTTGTGCTGGCCGCTGAATCCACTCGGAGCCGCCCTCGGGCTTCCACGTGCGTACGCACACCTTTGTATGGCTCGGCCCCGCGGGGGCGGATTTATACCGTATTCCAGGACTGACCGCGCCTGGACTGTCTCTGCGCCCTGTAAACGACATGTTACGACCACACCGACCCCGAGACGCGAGAGAGCTCTGAGCGGAGCTGTAGAACCTGTATAAAAATAATCTCTGGGGAGACGCTCTGGTGCGCGGTCGGCGGCGGCGCACGTTAGACCACCCGCACCGTCCGCAGCAGCTGCGCCGTCTCCACTGCAGGGCCCAGGGCCTCTCACGTACACACATACATGCACGCGCACGGCACACAAAAAATAGCTACGGTGCGAGCGACGCAGCGAGCCGCGGGTGCGGGGTGCTCACAGCTCCTCCTCCTCGTCGTCGTCGCGGTCGCGCTGCAGGTTGAGCAGTGCGGCCTTGATCTGCTGCGAGTCCTTTGGCGAGAGGTCGAGCGCGCGCGTGAGGTGCACCACCGCCTCCTGCGGCCGGCCGAGCTTCTTGTACAGCTTGCCCATCGTCAGGTGGACCATGCCCTCCTTTGGCGCGACCTCGACCAGCAGCTGCAGCTCGGCGAGCGCCGCCTCGCTCTTGTCCATCGAGAGCAGCACCTGCGCCTGGGGGGCGGTGGGGGGGCGGAGGCCGTCGGCCCCTCGAGGCAGCGGCGGCCTAAGGCCGGGTGCTCCGGGCCCAACCCCAGGCAGGGCGGCGCGCCTTCTCGAAGCGGGCGAGGGGGTTGCGAGGGTCGATCTTGATTGCCTGTGCGGCGACGGCCGGGCGAGGAGGAGTAGGCGCCGGGAGCACAAGGGAGAAGGCCTCGAGGGGCGGAGGGCGGTGGTTTGCGGAGGAGGAGGAGTGGTGGTGGGGGATGGGGGGTGTGGGGTGTGGGGGGTGGGGGGGGAGGGGGGAGGGGCGGCGTGCCTCGCCCAGCTGCTCGAGCGCCTGAGGGTTCTTCCGCGACCTGTGCAGCGCCATGCCGAGGTAGCAGTGTAGCGGCGAGGAGCACGAGTTGATCCGCAGCGCGCGCTTCATGTGCACCTCGGCGTCGGAGTACCTGCCCAGTCGGTGCGGACGGTTGCAGCGACATGCCCCGGAGAAGTGCCGCACGCCCCCCGAGTGCAGTGCCTCCTCGTGCTCCGCGAGTGTGTGTGCGGGCCCGTCGTCCGTGCGAGGGCGTGCGTAACGCTGACTGACTCTCCACGCGTGAGTGCCCCCCCCCCCCCCGCCCCCCCCCCGCCCCCGCCCCCGCGCACTTTTCCTGCCGAAAGTAGATGTTGCCCAGCCCGTACCACGCGTTGTAGTGCCTCGGGTCGTGCAGCAGCGCCGTCTCGTACGCCTTGGACGCGTTGTCGAAGTCGTCCTTGGCGGCGTGCTCGTGCCCGCACAGCGTGTGCGCGTACGCAAAGTCGGGCGCCAGCTGGATGGCGCGGCAAAAGAACTTGAGCGCCGTGTCGTGCTCCTGCGACAGCGGCGGGCCGGGGCTGGGTCGCGCGCCGTCGCGGCGCAGCGGGCGCAAGCGAAGCGCCGACTCGACGCACGGCACACGCCCAAACTCCCTCAGCGCCACGCGCCGCCTCCTCGTGGCGCGGGGCCCGCTCTCTCTCTCTCCCTCGCTCGCTCCTTCCGCTCTCCTCCCTTCCGCTCTCCCTCTCTCCGTCTTTCGCGCGCGCGCGCGCGCTCTCTCTCTCTCCTTTTGGAGGGAGAAGGCGTTCCCGACGACGCAGCACGAGTAGGGCGAAGCGCGGTCCAGCTCGACGGCGCGCCTAATCTCGGGTAATCTGGGTAATCTCGGGTAACCTCGGGTAATCTCGAGGCGCGGTCCGGCTCGACGGCGCGCTTGGCGAGGTGGCAGAGGTCCACCTATTGAGCCGTCGCTCTCCGTCAGAGCCCGTTGATGGGTGAGCACCCCCCCCGGCGAGATATATACAAGCGGCAAACCTCTCGCTTCAGGTGCCACAGGATGGTGGAGTGCAGCTCCATCCCCGCCAGCCGGTGCGGCTCCACATCGTGCGCCTTCTTGAAAGCGCGCAGCGCATCCGAGTACCGGACCATCTCGTAGTGCGCGCGCCCCACCTGGCTGAGTACCCACCCCGACTTGAAGTGCGCCTGAGGCACGCAACGGGGGCACACACGCGTCATCGGCTCCGTGCCCGCCTCGCCGCGGCAGCCGCCGCCCCCGCGCATGACAAGCCACGCGGGACAGCCACGCGCAAGCGCACGCTCTCGGCTAGAGACGGCGCGGCGTTGGGACGCGTGTGGCGGGCGTGTCTGGGCGTGTCGTGGACGTGTCATCCGGCCCACCTGCGGCAGCCGCTCGAAGGCATCAATCGCCTCCTGGCACTGGAAGAGCGAGAGGGAGCGGTACGCGTCCGCGAGGTGGCGCAGCAGCGATACCGCCCGCTCCGGCCCCGACGCCGCCTCGCCTACTCTCGGGCCGGCTTCGGCGCTGATCTCGCGCGCAATCTCGCGCAATCTCGGCCCGACCAGGCAGCACGCGCCGAGCACGCCAGCAGCCCGCCCGTCCCCCGCCCCTCCTCCCACCGCCCCTCCCCGGCCGGGCGACGGCGGCGGCGGCAACTCCGCCTCGCGCCCTTGCGCAGACAGCGGCGCGCCGCCGCCCGCGCTGCCCGCGGAGAGTCGCGACGACCGCCGCACCGGCGCCGCCGACGAGAGCTGCGCGCTCTGCGGCGGCGGCCGCTCCCTCCTCCCCCGCCCTATCGGCGGGGGTGCGCCCGACGCGGCGGCGCGGCCGGCCGGCGTGTCGTCCGGCGTCGCCACCGCGGGCGTGGCTGCGGCGTCGGCGGCGCTCGCGCGCGGCTGCGGCCGGCGGCGCGACGAGACGTTTGGCGACGGCAGCGACGAAGCGGGCAGCTGCTGGCCGGCGGCACTGCCCCCGCCGGGGAGGGAGAGGGCGCAGGGAGGGACGGCGGAGCAAGGCGTCGTGAGCTGCGGCGTCGAGATTGCGAGCGCGGCGACGGCGGGCGTCGCGCCGCTCGCAGAGACGGGGTGGCCTCCCCTCGCGCAAGGGGGAGGGGCCTGCGGACGCACGCACGAGTCGGGGTGGGAGGGCAGTGCCGCGCCGTGCACTGGGCGCCGGTGCAAGGAGGCGGCGTTGCTGCAGGCGGTGCATGGCGCGGAGGGAGGGAGTGTGCTAGTCGTGCGGGTCGGAGAGCTGGTGGAGGAGGGGGCTGGAGGAGGGTAATGGTGGAGGGTGTGTGTGCTCCGTATCTAGGGGGAGAGGGGCCATCGAGAGGTGCGGGCCCATCGAGGGGGCCTGGGCGGGGCGAGGCGGGAAGGGTGGGGGAGAGAGGGGGGAGGAGGGGCTGGGAGGGGAAAGGAGGGGAGGGGGGAGACGTGTGTGGATGAGTGAGTGAGTGAGGTGCGTGCGTGCGTGCGTGCGTGCGTGCGTGCGTGTGTGTGTGTGTGCGTGCGTGCGTGTGTGTGTGTGTGTGTGTGTGTGTGTGTGTGTGTGTGTGTGTGTGTGTGTGTGTGTGTGTGTGTGTGTGCGTGTGTGTGTGTGCGTGGAGGGCCGGGAGGGAGGGCCAGGTGGAAGGGCTGAGGGGCGGGGCTGGGGAAGCGTCGGGTGCGGCGCGGGCCGAGAAGACGTCCGGCGGCGAGAAGAGGCGGCCCGGCATGGCTGCGCACTCTGGCTGCCTCACCGGTGTCGTCCCTCCTCCGGGGAGGGGGGTGGAGCCCGCCGCCCCGCACCCCGCCATCGCGAGGGGCGGCTCCCACCCCGGAGGCGCCGCCGGCAGCGGCAGCGGCGGCGGCGGGAACTCCTTCCCTAGCGCTGCGAGCGCTTCGTATGCGCTCCACAGGTACGGGTCGAGCTCGAGGGCACGCTTGAAGTAGAGGACGGCACGCGAGCGCTCGTTGGTATCGTCGCGCGGCAGCGACGCTGGCGGCTGCGGCTGCACCTTGAGGCAGATGGTGCCGAGCAGGTAGAGACCCGCGGCGCCGTTCGGGACAATCGCCGTCCCCGTTGGGTCTGCGCTGGGCGAGGCGGAGCCAAGTAGCGCACGCTGCGCCTCCAAGTGCCGCCCGAGCTTGACGTGGCAGAGGGCGAGTAGGTAGCGATTCTGCGGCGCCGAGCAGTTGCCGAGGATGGCGCATGCGCGCGCAGGCGCGCCCGAAGCATAGTGGCAGTTGGCGAGCAGCAGCCTCGAGGCCTCGGAGGGAGTCTCGGCACACAGGCGCTCGGCGAGGAAGATGGCGTTCTCGTACAGGTGATTTTGCAGCGAGCTCTGGCAGTAGGCCCAGAGCGTCTCGTTCATGTCGGCAGCGAGCTGCTGAGCGGCAAGAGACGAAGAGAGTTCGACCTCCGCTGCAACCGGGGTAGGGGAAACCTAGGACTAACCCTCGGAGACCCGTGTTTACTTTAAGGCCCTTGCCATGCGAACGCGCACCCCCGGGGCTAGGGCTCTCTTGCCCGCAACCCGATCCCGATCATCCGGCACGCTGGGTGCGCTTCTCAGCTCCCCGGCCCTGGATGTGAGGCTGATGACTGCACTCCAACCAAGTGCTCCAAGAGACCGCCGCGAGGCGGTGTACTCAAGTGCCTGCGCGAGTGCGTGCAGGGTGGTGGTGTGGGGCGTGCAGTGTGGTGTTCATTAGCTCCGAGTAGAGGGGGCGTCCTGCAGTTAAGGGGAAACCCGGTACGCGGGGCTAACCCTCGGAGACCGTGTTGAGCACTTGAGCACTGGATAGGGTCGATTCCGCATGGTACGGGACCCTCGATCGTCTCGCCCTCCCTCACTGATGTGTTCATTTGGGGGGGTCATAACAAACACGGTACAGGATCGAGGTGCACGCTGCTGAAGCAGTGTCGTCCCCCCTCCTCCATCATCTCAGCCGGCGCCTGCGGTGATGACGGTGTGACCGATCGAGCTACAAGAGGAGCTCGTTCAGTCGACTCGTTCAGCAGGATCCGGGATAGTCTGATGCACTACCTCACTGGGCCTGAGACCACCAGCCAGCATCCCGTCACCGTCCGCGGGTTTATGTGGGATCGAACCACTCCGGGATGAGCAGGCCCATCGTTCATTATGAGTCGTGCCTCGAGCGGTCCGTCCACCTGACGGTCACGCTCCTTGCACCCCACGAAAAGAAAAACGAAGGGCTCCTACAAGAATCAAGATGAAGGTTGTATGTAGGTTTGTTGTTAGCAGATCAAGCAAGGCACAGACAGAGCTCACATAAAGATAAACGCACAACCCCGGGCCCGACAAGAGCTCACACAAATCACAGCTGGAGGAAAGCGGCGAGTCGCAATCCAGGGGTCGTTGTGGCGGGGCACCCTGTCCTTAGAGGCACAAGTGCCACGTGAGCACTTGGAGCACTTGGAGTGCAGTCATTAACCTCACATCCAGGGCCGGGGAGCTAAGAAGCGCACCCAGCGGGCCGGATGATCGATATCGGGTTACGGGCTAGAGAGCCCTAGCCCTGGGGGGGTGCGCGTTCGCAGGGAAAGGGCCGTAAAGTAAACACGGATCTCCGAGGGTTAGTCCGCGCTTCGGGGTCCCCTAGCGGCGGGGCGCCCCCTCTACTCGGAGCTAGTAGACACCAGACTCGTACATTCTCACTCGACCTCGCCGCACCGGGCCCCCCCGGCCAGGACCCCTCATCCCCACCCCGCTCAGTCCTCTCTCCCGTGCGCTTTCCGCTGGTTCGGCGACGGGTGCGGAGCCCGCCTTCGCGTTACGAGCGAGGAGCGCGAGAACGAAGAGAGACATGCTACCCATGTGAGAGAGGGCTCACGAGTTTCTTGTTTTCACATTTCCTGCCGCGGTGCCCCAGATGTTCGCCGGGCGAAAGCGCAAGGTGGCAAACGACCCCTCGTCGGTGGGACGCTGGAAGGCTGCGCTGGACGACTCGCCCAACGCCGACGACAGCAGTCCAGCCGCAGTCGGCATGAATCCCGACCGTTCATGTGACACGCGCGACAGCCCTCGGAACTCACGCGGCAGCGGCAGCGGCAGCGGCAGCCGCAGCCGCAGCCGCAGCCGCAGCCGCAGCCGCAGCCGCAGCCGCAGCCGCAGTGGCAGCCGCAGCGGCAGCCGCAGCCGCAGCGGCAGCCGCAGCGGCAGCCGCAGCCGCAGTGGCAGCCGCAGCTTCAGTCGCAGCCGCAGCCCTCCCCACCCTGCTGACGATGAGGGTGTGAGCGAGTTTGAGCGAGCCTCCGCCTTTGCCGGCGCCCGCCGCGGGATGGTGTTCAAGCTGGGCGCCAGCGGCCTCGGTTACTACGCTGACCACGGCAGCGAGGCCGCCGCGGCGGAGGCGGAGGCGGGAGCCATGCGCGCGGCGCTGCGTGAGGTGAAGGAGGGCGACGCGGGCGCAACCGCGCCCGCCGACGACCCCGATGCGCCCATCGTCGCCGCCCTCGCCTCGCACCGGCGGGGCCTCGCCGAGGCGGAGGCGGCCACAGAGGCGCTGCTGCGCGAGGCGGGGCGGTCCGGCGGCCGCCACCTCTCGCACGAGGCGCAAAAGGCGCCGCACGCCGCCGACCCTCCCCCCGTCGGGGCGCAGCGCCGCGGCCGCGTCGCGAACGCACGCTGCCTGCTCGTAGGTGGAAGTGCGGCTGACCGACCAGCTGCTGCAGCTCACCGAAATGCGCGACGATTGCGAGACCGCTGCTGGCAGAGCGGTCGTCAAGGCGGAGATGGAGCGGCTGCAACGGCTCGGCCGGTCGCTGCGCAGCCTGTCGGGCGGGCAGGCCGAGCGGCACCGGCAGCAATGGTGAAATAGCTTGGCGGAGGTTTGGTGAATGCCAGAAAGAGCACGAAAGAAAGAAATCGGTCTGGCAAATATCCACCCTACAGGTACATGACGAACAGGCCAGGACTCGCCCTCGGCGACATCGCCGCTGCGCTGGTTTCTGGCGAAGGCCTCGCCACCCACTGTCGCACCGCCTCTTACTTCTCCGCCTTCCTGGGCTCGCTCGGCTGCGTCAGTTGGCAGTGGCCATGGCGAGAGGCGTGGCGGCGGAAGCCAGCGCTGCTGCTGGCCGCACCATACTCACTCGCGGCGCTCGTCTCGACGTGGCGCCTCATCCTCCTCTTCTTCGCGCGGCACCAGGCTGCGTATGCCACCCACCCAGACCCGCCGAACCTCTTCGTCGAGGCGTACGTGCGAGTGAGCGACGAGGCGCCGGGCTGGTGGTGGTCGAGCCAGCTGCTGACGTGGGTGACGGTCGCGTGCCCGATGGCGTACCTTGAAGCGCAGCGGCGGCGTCTGCCGCCGCGGCTCGCACTTGCATATGTGACGACGGCCTTCCTTGGCGCGGTGAGCCTCGCGCTGCCACCGCTGCTGGCGCACCTGCTGCTGCTTGAGCCACAGGGCGTCAAAGGCGGAACAAACGCCCGCAGAGACGCCGCGGTGGAGGTCACGTGGGCGGTGTGCCTCGCCTCTGCCGCCCTGTCCATCGTGGCGCTGCCCGCGACGGTCGACGGGCCCCGCTGGGCGTACATCACGGCGCTGCTGCTGCTGCACGTCGTGCTTGCGCTTCCCTTCGGGCTCGCCTGCAGCCTCAAGCAGTCGGACGAGCGCGCGCTCGAGCCGCGGCGAGCGCGCGCCGCGTTCCTGTCGCTCGCGGCCTTTTGCCTGGGCGCCCACGCCCTCTCCTCGGCGGCTGCGCTGCGCCAGCTGCTGCTGCGCCAGCCGGGCGCCTCGGTGCCCTCGTTGGCGTGGGCACTATTGGCTGCGACGTGGCGAAACGACTGCCAGGCCTCCATCTCCATCGACGCGGTGCTCTCCACCGCCGCCGGCGCCACCTACACGATCGCTCGTCGCCCTCGCTTTGGCGCGGCGCTGCTAGCGCTCTCGCCGCTCATCAGCCCCGCCGCCTCGCTGGCCTTGTTTGCGGCGGCAGAGGAGCGCCGCCACGAGCTCAACGCGGCGCGGCGCGCGCATGTGGATTGACCGCGCAGCGATGGCCCGCCCAGCGAGCGACCGCGCTCGGCCATCGAATCATCAGACATTCGATTTTGACGTACATACTCAGTAGACACAGTACTCCGCGCCGTCTCTCGGAATATCACGGACAATGCGCCAATGCGGGACTGCGGAGCGGGAGTGGGGAGAGCCAGGCCGGGCGGGCTGTATGTGCGTGTCCACACGGCTCTAAACACAAATCCCACAAACGAGAAGGGCGAGACACTCGACTGCGCACTGCGCCGACGCCACCCGACACCTCACCATGCCACCACTCACACGTATATCGTATATCGTTATCGAAATTGGTACTCTACTAAAGTCTGCAGACGGCATGGGGACCGTGACAACTCAGACGAGGTTGGCGGCCGCCGCCTTCGCCTTTTGCGCCTTCAGGTACCCCGCTGGCGGCCGCGCAGTCGTCGGCATCTTCGCCGAGTCTGCGCCGGCAGGAAGCAAGGAGCGGGATGCGACGCCGCTGGTGCCGCGCCTCGCGTAGGCAGCGAGTGAGAGTACGATTAGAACGATCGCGAGGTAAAGTGCGTACATCATCAGCGGGCTGTCAGCTGGGCAGCCGGTTCCATTCACGAGCAAACCGAACGGCACAGTGTCGTTGACGACGTCCATGCAAGTGATGTTCTGGTCGAGAAGGCTTTGGCGGTAGACTGCCTCCTCTGCGAGGACCTCGTCGGGAATTTGCCAACGCTCCGAGCCGTACACGAACTCGCGCTGCGCCGATCCGTCGTCGAGGCAGAGAAGGCCGGGCGGGCAGAGGAAGGTGTTGATCAGCTGCTGGGCCATGGCAATCTCGTCCTTACAAGGCGGAAGCAGTGACACGCGCCGCGCCTTTTTCTTTTTCAAGGCGGAAGCATTCGGTGACCGTGAGTGTGTGAGTGTGTGTCTTCCGTTCCCGGGCGGCTTGCTGCTCGCGGCGATGGCGAAGAACTTCGTCTCGCTGCACACCAAGGGGTTATGCTCTGGCGAGAGGTGAGGGCAGGCGCATGCGCCCAGGAGGGGAGGGAGCATGCGTAACGACGCTGCTAGAGATGCGTTTCGGGGCCCAGAGATAAAACTTCTGATGCCATGCATGACCTAGTAGTGTCCCCAGCTATGGGCGTGTCCACGTTGGAGCCAGGTGTGGTGTGGGCGCGAGAATAGCTCCGCCGTTAATGGAGGCAACCGATGCGAGTCGACTGGTGTGTGTCGTCGTGGTTTCGTATCAAGAATACTCACTCACACTCACATTCGGTGACCGCTCCCGATCGCCTTGCAAAGCTCGCTTCCGAGCTCTCAAGCCGCGCGTAGGGAGTTAAGGCCTTTCGGGGCCTAGAGAACACCACCCCTCTCCCCTTGCTCCCATTATAAGCTAAAAGGCGCAAAAGAAAGAATGGGAATAGATCCGTCGTCGAGGCAGAGCAGGCCGGGCGGGCAGAGGAAGATGTTGATCAACTGCTGCGCCATGGCCAATCTGCTCCTTACTTGAGTCAAGGCTGTAGCGATGACACGCGGCGTCCTTTTCTTTAAATTCGGTCAGCGCGCCTTTGTTGTCCTCGATCGCCGTGCAAAGCTCGCTTCCGAGCTCTCGCGCCGCGCGTAGGGGGTTAGGGCCTTTTGGGGCCTAGAGAATACATGTACCACCTCTCTCCCCTTGCTTGCTCCCCTGCTCCCATTAAGAGAGCAACAAACAACAAAGAGAGAGAAGAATCTCTCCCATTGAGCTAAAAGGCGCAAAAGAAAGATAGATAGATAGAGGCGTTTCCCACGTTTTTCTTTCGTCCTGGCCGCGTTGCGTTTTTTCTCATACCACGTGCCTCTGGAGGTACCACGTGCCTCTGAAAAAGTGGGTGCGTGGCTAAACGCTTTGTCGCAGGAGATTGTGGATGGAGAATGGCCTCCAGACTGACCCGGAGAATCACCTCCACCACCCTATTATCACTCTCTCTCCCCCCCAACCAGAGATGAATAGTCTACCTATATTCCTATATTCCCACACCCTGTGCAGTGGCACGCCTTGCCACCTAGATCCCTAATATTGGCACCTTTGGGCGCCGAATAGGCACCTTGGGCGCCGAATAGGCGCCCAAACATTGGCACGTAATAGCTCTCCAACTGCTCCGTTGCGCCGCGCGCTGCGAGACAGTCAACCCTCTTCATGTGCTAAGTCACAGCCCGGTGTCGTATGGACACCATTCCCCCAAACCACTCGGATACGAGTTCCTTATGCCAATCCTACAGTCGTCTGAGACGACACCCGGATCGAGGATGGCTTTGCAGCCTCACCCGCGATCAACAATACCGCAGAGCCGCGCACACGGCTCACCACCACCACCACTTGCTGAACACCGACCTTCGGGTTCAGATGCCGATCCCTTTGCACACAGACACAAACAAATCGGGAGGCGCTGGCCTTTGTAGAAAAAAGCAAATCAAACAAACACGGGGAACCTCCCTCTCCGTCAAAAAGAAAGAAAAAGAAAGAAAACAGACAACCCAAATTGCTAAAAATCTCTCTCTCTCTCCCAAGGGAGGGATAGGAGGACGGCACGCCGCCACCACACAGGGATTTTAAGGAGAGGAGTGTGGTGCTAGCCGTCGCCCACCCTCGGGCGTCTACCACTTCCTATCTCTCTTCGCAGTTTCTCACCAATTCTCGCAGCGACCTTCATGCCACCTCTCACCTTTCCGTCAGAGTTCAGCTTTTTATTTCGCAGTCGTTGCATCGACAGGGTCCACACCTGCACGAGCAGGATTTTGGAAGGACGATCAGGGGGACCTAAAGAAAGAAAGAAAGAAAGAAAACAGACAACCCAAGGGAGGGATGGGAGGACGGTACGCCGCCACCACACAGGGATTTTAAGGAGAGGAGTGTGGTGCTAGCCGTCGCCCACCCTCGGGCGTCTACCACTTCCTATCTCTCTCCGCAGTTTCTCACCAATTCTCGCAGCGACCTTCATGCCACCTCGCGTTCTTCCCACTCTCGTCGTTCTCTCTCCTGCTGTCTCTTCCCCTGACTCATCGCTCTCCTCGGCCTCGTTCTGAGACGCCGCTGTCGTCAGCCGATCTCTTGCTCTCGCTGCTTCTCTCGCCTTTCCTGCGTAACTCCGCTCTCCTCTCCGTGTATTTTGGTCCCTCGAGTTTATCGAGCATTCCTCGCGCAAGGACCACATTTCTGACTCCCACTGCGAGCATATCCCGCCCTGTCATGTCGTTGCTCAGGTCCACTCTCGTTTCGAACACTTGTACCTCAACGGTCGGTGTTGGCACTGGGGTTCCCTTCGGGTATATCGTGACAGCTGACGGCGGGATTTCCACTGGTGTTTCGTCCTCCTCGGGGTCGTCTTCCCCGGCTTCCTTGCGTTCGGCGTGGCTTACCCTCCATGCCGTGAACAGGCGCTTTATCCACTCTATATTCTTCTCTCGTTCCTCTGCCCGTGCCTTGGTCTTGTCGTTGTTTCGCACCCATGTCTGTATCAGGGGGACCTCCCTCTCCGTCAGAGTTCCCCCTGATTTTTATAGTTAGAGCCGGTCTTAGAGGCTGCGCAGGCCTCCCCCGGTATTTTATTGCTGGTCGATACGAGTAGAGCCGCATTATATGAAAACCCCAGATCGGGTCGGACACCGTCCCACCGTCGCCTCGCTACAGACGTCACGCCCCCGCGCGCGGGGTGGCGCGAGAGCGGAGAGGGGAGCGGGCAGGGGAGCTGCTGCCGGGGGGCGCGTACGCCCTCTCGGGAGCGCTGTCAGCGGTGGGCCACCTCTCGGCTCACGCCGCTGACCCAAGCACCCAACTGCATGCGTGGCGGCGCCGGCGGCGCAGTCAGAGTACAGAGAAGGAGAGAGGGTGCACAGGCTGTGCGCACCGCGGCCGGGACGGTGTGAGAGGCTCGTCGCAAGCACCGCTCAGCGGCGAGGGGGAGGGCGGTGGCGGCGGCGGCGAGGCGCGAGGCGGTGGCAGCGGTGGTGCGGACGGCGGGATTGACAGGGGAGGCGGCGGCCACGAGCGGAGCGGCGGCGAGAGGGGGGCAGCGGCGAGGCGCGCCGGCGAGCGAGGCGCCCGCGCCATCAGAGGGACGCCGCCGCGAGATGGAGGGCGGCGGTGACGGAGGCGAGGGGCGAGGCGGCGGCGGCGGCGGCGGCGGCGAGAACGGCGGCACCGAGTTTGTCTCGGTGAGCGGAGCGGCGGCGGGAGGAGGAGCAGCGGCGGCGCTCGCTCGCTGTTGAGCGCTTTTGAGCCTGGGATCCCATGCCACTGCGACCGGCGTGCCCGGGAACGGAGATCGCGCGCGCGCCGCATTCACGACGCGCGCGCGATCTTCGCGGAGTCGGGTCCCCAGAGGGAAGCGGTCTTTTCGGCCGACGTCCAGCGGCGCGCAAGGAAGCAGGCGCAGCGCCGGCGGTGTCGCGCTGCATGGGCCAGCAGGGAGCAGTGGCGAGGGGCGGCGGGCTCGGACGTCCACCGAGTCGCTCCGCGCGCCAGGCGGAGCGCGCGCGCGGGCCAGGAGGCTCTCGGCAGGCTGAAGAGGACATCTGCGCTTATTGCGTGGCGGGCGGGACTCCACTTCGCCTTCGGCACACGCCCACTCGCGCCGAAGGGAGTGTTGAGCCGATTCTGTGATTGCGGCTGCGTGGTTGGTCGGCGGCCGTCGCGTTCGGTCGTCCCGTGCCGGCCTCGGCGTCGCGGCCCTCGCACACCCTGGGTTCGTCCGAATTCGAATCGCCGTTGTGGAGTACGGGCGCGGCAAAGTCGGCGCCTCGACAGCGCCTCGACGGCGGCCGCAAAAGCCGTCTCCTGCACGTCGCCGCGCGGCCTCGAGGCGCCGCGAGCGTGCGCTGAGGTCAGCACGACTCGCTCCGGCCCGAGACGGCCGACGCGCGCGCTCTCGCTCCCACCTCTCCATCCCGACGCTCCGCGCTCGCTGTGTCGCCCGCGATCGCGGCATAACCACCGAGCCGCAGCGCGGCGCTCGGCCCGCGCCGCCGTCTCACGAGCTCGTCTCTCGCCCGCCGCGCAGGCGAAAACCAACTCCGTCCTCAAGGGCAAGCTCGAACGACTCCCGTCACTGTACCCCTCGTGCCACGCTGCAGCCGCCGCTCTCGTCTCTCCTCTGTCGCTTCGCCGCGGTCGCGGCTGCACGGAGGTGCCACGGGCCGTGCGAGTGATACTCCGCTGCGTGCTGTCCGGCTCCATATACTGCGACTGGTGCGCCGCGGATGTTTGAGAGTGCGGTTTAAAAAGGTCCCCTGCCCCGCGCCTCCGCGGCACAGAGGCACTGGATAAATAAATAAATAAAAACGGACACCTCTCTACTGTGAGATGGGTAAAAAGGAACAGGCCCCCGCCCTTGCGATCTTTGTGCAGGGTTCTTTGTGGGTGTGGTCGGCGACTAGCCGGGGTCGTCCTCCCGATGGGGGACTAGCACTAGCCGTCTTCCACATGGTCCCTCGGGTCCCTGCTGCTCCTAATCTCTTCGTACATCCTCCTGCTGATCTCCGCAAAGTCCTGCTCCCTCCCTCGTCTCACCCTGCGCGTCTGCTCCGCCTCACCGTCTTCTGCCCTGCGTCGTCTGGCGACGGGTCCTCCATAGTCGGTCGAAGTCGCCGCCCTCCTCGTGCCTCTTCCCAACGTTCCCTCGGCGGCCGATGCCGTCTGCTCCGGCTCCCCAGTCCCCGGGTCTGCCCTGCTCTCGTCTGCACTAGCTTCTGCTTCGTCATCACTGGCGCCTCTCCTCTTCTTTCTCCCCTTCTTGTATGCTTTGTACATCGCGTCGATTCCTTTTCGCGTGAGCACCAGCCTGAAGCCCGCCCAGCATCTGAACCGCTCCCTAAGTCGAAGGAGCATCATCAGTCTCACCCACTTTGCTCTCTGCCCACCGTCTCCGCTCCCTCCCGCTTGAGCCGCCGTCGCGGCCCTCGTTCGTCCCACTGGCTGTTGGCCTGTTAGCCCTGGCAGGTCGCCGAGCCCTTCCCTCAGTGCCTTTAGCACTCTCGTGACGTCTGCTGGCACACCGGCCCACTCCTCCACTCTCCATTGCACCTCATTCACGACGCTCATGAAGTACGTGCCTAAGTCTATGTATCCTCTCACACACATCTTCCTTTCTATCATGCACTCCTCCGCGTGCAGCCTTGCCGTTAGCGTCTGCGCAGGTGCATTCATCCCCTTGGTGAAGCCGCTCTGCGAGCCCGGTACCGTGTGTGCTGCCGCTCTGTCGTATTCTGGCAGTAGCATGCGCATCAGCCCCTTCATAGATTGTGGTTGTACCCAAAGGTCCCGCCTCCTCTCGAGCTCCTTCGGATCCTCCCCCGGCTTCATTGCCATCATAGCAATCCAGTCGTTCCACACTTTGGGATACTGCTCCTCCCGCACAATCTCCTGCAGCAGCCTCCAGTACTCCCTCTGCACTCCCCTCGGCGAAAGTCGGATCAGGTACCCGTCTAGTTTGTCGCTGCCTATGGCCTTTCCTTTCTTGAATTTCCTGATCGCCGCCTCGCACGCCGACCACGTCAACGCGTTAGCCACGAGCCGTCCTGTCCCCTCCACCCCCGGGGGCTGGGCCTCCGCCCTGGCTGGTTTTGTCATTGCTAGGAGCGCCTCGACCGCCGCCATGTCCGCCTCCCTCCGCGCGTTGATCTCCTTCCCCCTCCTCGCCGCGGCGTCGCGGACTTCGTCCCCTCGCACCACGTGTCTTTGCCAGACCTGCTCTCCCGTCGTCTGGCAGGTTACCCACTCACCTCCCTCATACATCGCAACCAGCTCCCCCCCGCCCGCTCTTCTGCCCATCTCCTTGTTCAGAATCTCGAAGACTCTCCTGGCATTGTTGCCGCTATTCTCTGTCGCAACCTCCTGCATCACCTCTGTGAGTTTCTCCCCCCCCGTCCGCGGGCACAGGAGGAACTCCTGTTCAGCGTCGCGTCGTTCGCGCTCACAGACCGCCAATGCCCTCGCGCGCCTTTCTCTATTCGCCAGCTGCGGCTGAGCCTCGAGGGCCTTCCAGAGCTGCGCCAGGTTTGGCTCCCTCCAAAAGCCCTCTCCCTCCCATTCCCTCCTATATCCGTCGCTCATTGTGCCGCTCCATTTCTTGACCTCGTGCCGTATCCTGAACCACTTCGCCACTTTCCATCGCAGCCTCTCTCTCTTGGACTTAGGTGGCGGCCCTCGGCCACCCGCCCCCTCGCTTGCCTCCCCGCCTCCCGCGGGCCGCTCCTCTCCGCCCGCTTCGTCATCGCCCTTTGCCCTCCTGGTCGCGACCACCGCCCTAGCGTGTCGCGTGAGCACCCTCGTCAGCCTCTCGAGCCGTTCTGAGGCGCTCAGCTCCTTCTCCGCATCGGCCTCCACCTCGTCATCGAACACCTCCTGTACCGTCTTTGTGAATTTCTCCTCCACCTCCCGATCCATGAATGTGCTCACCCCCCGCTCCCGAAACTCGCGAGGCCCTCCCACACCACCCACTCCTCCAAAGAATTCCACCGCCACCGCCCTGTGGTCGTCACCGCACACCCCCGGCATTGTGCTCGTGCGCCCCATACATGACGCGAGCCCAGTTGTGACCACCCAATTGTCAATCTGCGTCCCTGCTCGGTAGGTGGCTTCGTCCGCCATGGTCAGCAGCTCTCGGCCTCCATCCCCCAGCATCTGCTGGAACAGCCTGTCCGCCAGGGTCGCCCTCTGTGCGCCCCTTTCCCGCAGCGCCTCCTCCGTCTCTGCGTTGAAGTCCCCCCCGATCATGTATTCTCCCCTCGTGGCATCTAGCGCCTCTGTTAGCTTCTCCCACGTCGGTCTCACCACCGTCGCCGTCCTCTGTCTCACCGGCATGTAGACCCCAAACTGCGTCCACTTCCTGCAGCTGGCCACTTCCTCTACCTCGACGCTCACTATTCTCCCCTCCTCAACTTCGGTCGCCACCGCTCTCCCTTCGGTGTCCCTATTCTCTACTCGGATGTGGGTGGGGTCCCACACGATCAGGACCCCGGTATGCATCTCCCCCGATATGTGGTCGCACCACCCTGGCGTGCCGCACCCGTCCAACCCTCTGGTCTGCAGCAACGCTATCGCCTCTTCCAGCTCTCGCCTCGTCTGTTTGGTGTCTGCGAGGGTGGCGATGGTCACACACCCCTGCTTGATGATCCCTATCACATCTTCTAGCTTCTCTGTCGTGTCATTCCCTGTATCTCTCACCCGACTCGCGCCCCCTGTCCCCCCTCGCAGCTCCTTGATCTCCTCCATCGTCTCACCCCGCCTTTCCAGGTGCAGCCCGCACACGTTGAGCGTGAGACAGCACGCTCTCCGCTCCTTTTGCTCGCTTCTCCCTCCCCGCGCCTTGGCCGCTCCCCTGCCCCCCCCGCGCGCTCCACCGCGGCCCGCCCCCCGCCCGTTGCCGTGCAGCGCACGCATGAGCGCGTTCCACTCCTGTATTGACATTTGCCACACATAGTCTGCCGGCACCCCTAGGTGCTCGAGGTCGGGATCCGTGAGCAGTTCCTCCCCCCGCCTTGCCCTCTCCTCATCCAGCCTCTGCAGCAGGCCCCTGGCGTCAACGCGCCTTCTCCGTCTCCTTTCCCAAGATTGCGGCCTGCCCCTACCCTCTCTCTTCCCGTCTCCGTCTCCTCCTGCTGGCTCCTGCTCCCCAGGTGGCGCCCTCGGCTGTGCCTCTCCCTTCCCCTCGTCAGGTCGAGCCCCTGCTCTCTCCCGCCCCTCCCTGTATGCCGGCACGCCATAGAAGGCTAGGTGTGGGTCCATCTCCCTTCGCTTTTGCCCCCGCCACCACGCCCGGACACGCCGTTTTCGGGCTTGGATCGGCATTAGCCGTAGCGCCGCCTGTGTCAGTGCCCTGCGGTTTGGTGCCCTCCGTCCAAGTCTCCTCCGCCTGTTCATCCTACTTGGTCGGCGCCTCTCCCTCTGTTTGCGTTTTTCATACTGGCTGGGCGTGAGTTCGTATGCTCCCCATGTGGGCCAGGACGGGTACCACGACGGGTCGAAGTGGAGTGCTCCGTTCCTGGGTATTGTTCCCCTCGTGTCCTCTCTGTCAGTGGTAGTGTTGGTGCCGGTTTGCCCCAGCCTCCCCGTGGTCAGGCCCGGCGGCCTGCCTCGCCAGGCGAGCCACCCGTGGTCTGGCCATCCTCTCACGCCCCGTGCACCAGCGGCTCCCCACACCACGGCCATCACCAATGCGACCAAGGCCAACCCCAGCCAGTGAGCATACACGGGCATAAACGCGCACTCGTCCACCCAGCCAGCCGCCATACATGGGCAACCCCACCACGTGGGCACATCCCTTGCCGAGACTCTTAGACAGGTATCTCGGCCGTGCTCGGCAGGCAGGCCAACCCACGGTTCAGGCCAAGCCCCTCTTGCGGCGTCAGTGGTTGCCTTCCGGCTCCCCGTGCAGCCCGGTCGTGCGAGCATCTGAACTCCACGCGCCGCTAGCACGGGGTGTACCACGACCACCACTCGGCCAGGCCCAGAGCACCACCTGTCTGCGGGCACAGCGGGCACAGCGGGCACAGCGGGCACAGCGGGCACAGCGGGCACAGCGGGCACAGCGGGCACAGCGGGCACAGCGGGCACAGCGGGCACAGCGGGCACAGCGGGCCTGACTGCGCCGCTCCGGATCGTCAGGTTCTCCACTCGTAGCCAGGTATCTCGGCCTTGCCGGGCAGGCAGGCCAGCCCACGGTTCGGGCCAAGCCCCTTTTGCGGCGTCAGTGTTCGTGTGTGCCTTCCGGCTCCCCGTGCAGCCCGGTCGTGAGAGCATCTGAACTCCACGCGCCGCTAGCACGGGGTTTACTACAACTACTCGGCCAGGCGCGGCGGCGGCGGCGGCAGCGGCGGCAAGCAGCCCCAGCAAGGGCAGCGACATAGTCCGAAACGTAAACTCCAAAAAGAGGCACTGGAGGCAAACTGCGGGCGAATAAATATTTTTGAAGGGATGAACGCGAGCTCGCGGGGTCCACACGAAAGCACCGCTTGGCGGTGTCAGAACCGCCCTCTTGGACCCTGGTGGGCCGAATCTGCGCCCTCTGGGCCCCGGCGGCGGTCCCGGAGAGGGCCAGCACGCGGGCTCCGCCGACGATCTCGCAACGCGGGTCGCGCCGCGCGCCTCCCGAACGAAGCGTGTTGGTGCGCGATGGCGATCCTCGCCTGCGGGGAGCGGAGCACACGCGTCGGATGGCGAGGGCAGCACAAATATTGCACTCACGTCCCAGTATGGCAGCAGCCGGACGGGTTGGGTGGCGTGAGGACAGGGGGTGGTGAGGATGATTCCACAGATCTCGCTGAAAATGGCCGTGTCCTTCCCGGGGGAGGCAGGCGAGCGCACACCTCGCGTCCGAGCGCGAGTCGACGAGTGGTCGCCGAGAGATCGCCGAACCACGTTTCGAGTGCGCGCGCCGCGCACACAGCACAGCTGCGGGTTGTAACTCGACTGCCGATCGCGCGCGCGGGATTTGAATGGAGCTCGCTGGCGCCAGTGCACGGCAGCACCGCCTAGTATCTCGGCCGGAACGAACGAGCAGTCCCCAATCGACACGTTGAGGACGCTGGGCTGGATCTGTTGAACTGCCACAGCGGGCGGAGGCGCGGGTGCCAGAGGAGGGTGACGGCCGGCGGCGGCGTACGGCGGCGAGTCGGAGGCGAGGGGGTGGCCCTGCCGCGCGACACCGGCGCCCCGTCGGGACCCACGCTGGAGCAGCTTCGGCGTCTGGCGGGGCTGCTGCGGCGGGCGGGACTGCGGCGGCGTACTGGGGCGCGAAGCGGCAAGGTTGGGCGGCGGCGACGGCGCGGCCGGCGATCGGCTCGAGGCGGTCGATCTGCCCGGTGACTGGGTCTCCTCTCCGCTACCCGCGGCCGGGGCGAGCCCGCCCTGGGGGCCCGCGTGCGTGCCCGCTGTCGTCGCCATTTTCTGTCGATTGCGGCGGCGCCGTACGCCTCAACGAGCGGGTCGCCGAGCGCGCCGCGCGGCTCTGGGCGTGCCGCGTCGACCCTCTCGAGCGATCGGGCCGCCTCCGGGCGCGGCGCGTCGAACGGCGCGGCCGTCAGCGAGGAATCGGCTCAACACTCCTGGGCTGGGATTCGGCGCGGGTGGTCCCTACCGGTATAAATACCGGGGGAGGTATTTCGCAGACAAACCTCCGACACCACCAAGCGAGCGAGCGACCCGGTGCCCCCCCGGGGGCACATGTTCTACATCCTCCTACCAGTTGCTGCGTCGTTCTCGTCGCGGCACGTCTCTTGTGGCCCTCGAGCTGCTCCGCCGCGCTGCGGCAACCCTCTCCGCCTCTCCTACTGGGACGATGTCGATTCTCTCGTCCTCACCGGCGACGCCAGCGTGCTCGTAGGCTACGGGCTTGTGCAGGGCGCGACCGATGCCGCTTTGCTACCGCTCGCGACTTCGCAGCCGGAGCTCTTCACCCAGAGCCAGCCCGTGCTGGCAGCCCAGTCACAGGGATTACTCCTGGCAGCACTGTGGGCCAAGCTGCAGAACATGTGCGGGCCAGCGCCTATGACGCTCAAGGAGTGAGGCGCGGAGCGCCGCGCGCGGAGCGCGCCCCGAAGAAAATTTTGAGGGTTGTGGAGGGCTAGATGCGATCTCTATTTAGAGTTTGACTCACACGCTAGGAACCACTCGGCCCACCCACAGGCCCAGTCTCAAATGGCAGCGCTCCGCGCCTACCCAGCGGCGCGCTCCGCGCGTGCTTTCCAGCGGCGCGCTCCGCGCGTGCTTTCCAGCGGCGCGCTCCGGCGCGGTGCTCTGTCTGCGGCAGTACTACTGCATCTTCCGCAGCTCCAGCAGGTATCAGCAGTGAGTTCATCGCCAGTTATCTGCGCCTCCGTTCGTCGCTCTCGTGCTTGATCGTCAGGCCGTGCTCTCACGTCCGCCGGAGCTACCTCGGCTATCGGAACCATTTTACAAGTTTGCCCGCCGACATGTCCCGGTCCGGCTCAGTCAATTCAATGTCGCTCGGCGCTCGCTGGCTCCGTGGATGCTTGTGGGATCCCTTGTGCTGCTGAGCAATCCAGGCGCACCTTGGCAACCGGCGGCATTCGAACGGTTGCGTTGATTTGCTTGCTGCTCCGCGGTATCTAGGCCGGCGCGCTCCGCGCGTGTGTCTAGCTAGCGCGCTCCGCGCGTATGTCCGAGTAGCACCAGCGCGCTCCGCGCGCACCATAATCTCAGTGCCTATGCTTATAGCCACTAAAAGCTCGTTTCTGCAGCTTGGACTGTGGGTGGCCATCACTTCTCAAATGCATGGCTACAGTCCGACAGTCACGAGGACGCTGCAGCGAGACGCGCTGGTGCCACTCGCCGCGGCGTGGCTGGGGTCGAGCTTGTTCCTCCTCTCTGCCGGCGGCTTTGCAGCGCTGGGCCTTCCGCTCGAGGCGGAGGCGGAGTTCGTCTCGGGCAGTCTGGTCGTGGTGATCGGGTGGAGGTGGCTCTATGCGAGGTGGCTGCCAATGCCGTGAGAGACGGATCGTATTACGATAGTAAATCATTTAAAAAACAGCCTAAATCAGAACATGCATAGTCGTTAGTGTCGCGCTCCCCCCGGGCCCCGCGAACCGACAACCGTGTACCGCCGCAAACGTAAACAGCGCGCGCAACGCAACCCCCCCGGACCACGCACTCCAGCGCGCGCCCTGCCGAGCCGGCTCGGACAGTCAGAACTGCTTGAGTCTGGTGCGGCTGAACTGCGACGTGCCGCGCTTGGACGGGCCCACCTCCCGCGGGTAAAACTCGCGCAGCCGGGTCAGGTCGGACTGCCCTCTCCGCGCCTTCCTCGCGCGCTCGTCCTGCTTGGCGTCAACTCTCGAGGCGCCGATGACGAAGAGGGTCATCTCGACCACCATCGTCACGATGCAGCACGCCAGCCCGCACATCGCCGCGCGCGGGCCGTGCGGCTCCTCCTCGGTGCCGCCCGCCCAGTAGCCGACCGCGAACATCGTGCCCATCGAGACGAGCAAGTTGGCGCCCACCGCGAGCTGCGAGCGATAGGTGTTCATCTCGGCAGCGTCGCGCCCGTCGCCCTCCTCGCAGCACACGTCGCTCACCATCGCCGCGTACTCGCGATTCTCTGCCGCAGCGCGCAGCTGCTGCAGCCGCGGCTCGAGCTCAGGGTGGGGCGTGCGGTCGCGCTTGAACTCGGGGAGGACGGGCGCGGCGCCCTGCAGCAGCTCGTGCACCCACACCGCCGCGTCCGACGCTCCCGCCTCTGGCCGCGGCAACCGCCGGAGCGCCCGCGAGAGCAGCTGCACGTCGGTGAGCGAGATCTCACGTGCGTCCTGACGCGTGTACCGGCGGAGCGCCGCGGAGTCCTCGTCGCTGCAGGCGGCGCAGTAACGGCCCGCAGCACCGCGGAGCGTCGGCGTGAGCTCGAAGGGCATCTCTCTCTCTCGGCCCCCGGGCACCTGCGGCGGCGCTCCAAAAAATGGCATTTTTTTTACAGTGGTGCAAGAAAAGGAAAAAAAAAGAACGGCGCCGCAGGCGCCGGCCGGAGGCCGGGAAGAGATGGGAAGGGGAAAGGAAGGAACAGGGAGGAAGAAGGAAGGTCTAGATAACCAGTCGGAGCCCCGCGGCGGCGAGATGCGCGGTTGCGCGCTCCGGGTCGCTTGCGATGGATTACCAGCTCACCACCTCGCCTTCTCTGTCGCTCTCCTGGCCTAGCCCATCAGTAGCAACCCTGAGCTGTCCCAGACCGCACTTATCTCGGGTCTTCAAGCTCGCACCGGCTCGTGATGCTCCGGTGTAGGGCTCGAGAGCACTCCCGGTGGCCCCGTGCCGAGCGATTGCGAGGGCTTTCCGGAGGTCTCAATATCGGCGCCACCGACCGTGAAATGTCCCGACCCACAGCCCACATGCACCAGACGCATGGATGCAGTAATACTATGTAGGCCATCTCTCCCAGGGTTTTGAGCAATAGCCGCCAAAGGTGCTTTTTGGCAGTTCATCGCGACACGTCCAGGTGCCGACAAAGCGGCTTCCCAGCTCACCACCTCGCCTTCTCTGTCGCTCTCCTGGCCCAGGCCCATCAGTATCAAGCCTGAGCTGTCCCAAACCGTCCTTATCTTGGGTGATGAAGCCCACTCTGGCTCATACCAGGCCTCTTACGGCCTCACACACGCCTGTTTCACCCACAGACACCGCAGGCACGCACTCCCACTTCACACATGCTCAAGCACAACCCCACCCAAGCACAGCCCTGCTCAGAATGGGCAGGGTCCACCACTTGGTGACCCAGGTAGCCTCTGGCTCGTCACTGCACTTGGCTCCTCTGCAGCGATCTCGCGCTCTCGCCACGACAGCACGCCGACGGCAAGCTTTGAGGTCCGTCTGGTGGACCTGCTGTGGCCACAGCCGCCCCTCACATGCAGCTCGCACCATGGCTCGACACCGGGCCCGCTCAGGTTGGTCGTGGCGGCGTGTGTGAAGGATGCGCGGCCGAGCCGCTGGCTGGCGCCGCTTGAACGTCCGAGATGGCCGCCACCTCCGTCAGGATGGACGCGGCATCAGCCCCGCTGCTTCCGGCACGAACGGGTGGGGTGGCGTGGGAGCGCCGGTGACGTTTGGCTGCTCCTCGGCGCTCGTACGTGGAGAACGAGCGGTTGTCCGCACCTGTTGTCCGCAGCTGTCCGCACCTGTTGCACCACCTGCCAAACAGCGCCTTCCCTGGCGAGGTACTTCCAGCCTGCTGTGGGAACAGCTGACGCAGTCTCGGGTTGACTCGGCCAGACAAAAACCCGGAGAGGCGTGGGAGTACCTCGCCAGCGCCTGCGCCAAAAAATTCTTTGCGCCAAGTCGGAAATCCCAGCAGTTGAGCGTGAACACAACACGGCCGGCAGGTCCGGTCCACCTCTCCAGCCTACCCCATACGCCGGGACACGAGTGAGCACGCTGCTCCGACCCCCCCCCCCCCCCACTGCGCGAGCGATTTCTTTTCGCTCGGTTCTTTTGTTTTGTTTCGTCGCTGGCGGGTGGTGGCTGGGCTTAGTTGTTTGCCACACACACGCACCCCTTTTGGGTCACAGCCCCCCCTCGATTTCTTTTCCTTGTTCTTTTCGGTTTTTGTTTTTAGAACTCCGCTCTTCCGTCATACTGATTACGACTGTGTGTATATGTTGAATGTTCTTTTTTCTCAGGGGAAAAAATCTTTGAAGTTTTGTTGGCGCATTTTCTCTGGTGTGTCTCATGCGGTCATGCGGATAGTTCGTCAGTCCCACCCTCGCCCTCGCCCTCGCCCAGGCGCCCCCAACCTAGCCCCCGACAGCAAGGCCCTGGAGATCCACAGTACATACAGAGCAGGGGTTCCTATACGCGCGAGGGAGCGGAGCTCACGGCGGCACATCGGCCCGAAGCAGCAGAATCATGCGAGAGCCCGCAAGCCGCCGCGCGAGGCGCGGCTGTATCCTGCGCCGGCGGGGCGGTGGGGCGGTGTCACGGACGCATGTCGCATCCCGAGGTTTGGTGTGTGTTACTGGGGCTGCAGCCAGCCGAGCCTGCTGGCCGGTGCGACGTCGCCGAGTCGCTGCGGCCCAGTGCGACGCCCCGCCAGCCGGTGGCCTGCCAGGCAGCGAGTGCGGGTCGGCGGCTCGGTCCCGGTGCAGTGACTAGTGTGCAGTGCCGGCCGGAGGCGGCGGAAGGGCAGGAAGGGGGGGAG
>NW_005202428.1:1906858-1938970 GCF_000372725.1 Emiliania huxleyi CCMP1516 | reverse complement strand
GGTGGCGAGGGAGATGGCGACGGTGGCGGCGGCGAGGGTGGCGGCCACGGGGAAGTTGGGGTGGTGGTGGTGAGGGCGAGGGCGAGGGGCGAAAAGGGCGAGAGGGGTGGGCGAAGCGATGCACCCCTGTTGCTCGGCGGCGAACTTGGTCTCGAGCTCGTGTGGCGGGAAGGCCTGCAGGACGTCTCCATGACACGTCCGGGACATGTCCCACGGGTCGCGGGCGTGTGGTGCGGTGCACCCTTGCGTATGAGGAGCGCCATCGCGATGCACTCGACGGTGAGCGCCCAGCAGCCCCAGAAGCTGACCAGCTGGTGGCCGTGCAGGCATGCGCCCTGAGGTGGCAGCAGCTGGGTGAGCGGCCCTGCCCGCGGCCCAGCAGGGGTCAGGGGGGGGGGGGGGGGTCGGCGCTGGACTGCGCGCCTCGTGCTCCTGCTGCGAGATGGGCGGCAGGAGCGAGTTGAACTCGTCGAGCATGCTGACGGCGCGGGCGTCCAGCGCGGGCGGCGAGGGCGGGAGGCGGGAGTAGTCGTCCTCGAGCTCGCCGGCCTGCGGGTGCGCCGCTGAGAGCCTCAACTGCAGCGTCTCGCTGAGTGAGACACTGGGCGTGGTCCTCGCCAGGGGAGAGGTGGGGAGAGGTGGGGAGAGGTGGGGAGAGGTGGGGAGAGGGGGGGAGAGGTGGGGAGAGTTGGGGAGAGTTGACCTGGGCGTGGTCCTCGGCGTGGAGGACGAGGTGAGCGATGATGTGCTCCTGGAGCAGCTCGAGGATGAGGACCGCCTGGCCCCGGGAGGGGGAGGGGGGGGGGGCGGGGGCGGGAGGAAGGGGCAAGGGTCGCGGTGCTTCGCCTTGTACAACGCGAAGAGGCCCCACAGCGCGAGAAAAGTGGAGGCCTTCTTGAGGAGGAGGCAGGCGGCGCAGACGGAGTGCGCCGTCGTGGGTTGGAGGGCGATGGCCGCCCACATGCTCACGACTGCGAGCGCGGGCGTGAGGAGGACGAACTGCTGCAGCAGGTAGTAGACGGCAAGCAGGTGGCGCGCGCCGAGGTGGAAGACTGGCCAGCAAGGGGTGCAGAGGCAGCAGAGCGGCGGGGTCGCGAAGTGCTTTTGCGCGCCCTGTCCCAGAGGGGAGAGGAGAGGTGAGGCGAGGTGGAATGTGGGCGGGCATCGGAGAGAAGAGGTGGGAGCAGGGAGAGGAGAGGAGGTCAGGGACCTCCGAGGCGAGCAGCTGGATGATCGAGGTGCCGACGAAGGCGGGGGGCGCGGCGGAAGCGTTGGGCGCGGCGGTAACGACCAGCAGCAAGAAGAGCAGCGTCCCAAACGTGGAGAGTGCGATGGCCTCATACTGCGAGCGTAGCAGCCACCACATCACAGACGAGCGCGGCCCGAAGAGGGAGACGCAGGCGGAGACGCCAAAGACGATGGGCATCCACGCGATGGTCAGGTACAGCTGCTGCCGCGCCGAGATCGGCATCCGCCGCAGCGACGAGAGGTGCGCCGAGCTGATGGCGACTGTGATGACGGCCGCAACGACGGCGACCGACGCGGCGGCTCGCATGGGAGGGTCCTGGAGCAGGCACTCTCTGATGAAGGCGCCGGCGCCATTCTTGTACACCTCTTCCGTGCCATCGGCCATTCCTGTTTCAAGATCAGAGCTTTGAGTGATGGCTCCTCGGCCTCGCAGCCAGACGGAGGCGAGTCCAACGGGCCTTGTTTTCTTTCTTTCTTAAAAAGCGAAGAAAGAAAAAATAAAAACAGCCGGCAGCGTTTTTCTCCTTGTTGGCATTGCAATCTGTGCATACCTACGGGTACGCAAAAATTTACGCATGTGCGGTCTCGCCACGCTTGCCGCGCTCGCCACGCTAAGCCTTCCGTCGCCGCGCGCCCCGCCGGCCAGCCGAGTCGGCACGCCGCAGCCGCCGCTTTCTCGACGAGCCGCACTCGCCGGCCTCGTACTCTCGCCCGCGGCTGCGGCATCGGCCGCCGGCGAGATCAACTCACCGACCGTCTCTGCGTCGGGCGACGTGATGCACGGCGTGCTGCAGGCGTCGGCGCCGCTGCCGGTCCCGAGCGGCGGGTCGGCGGTGGTGACGCTCCGCGTCGTCGGGCGCAACACCAACGGGCCGCTCGCCACGGCGACAGTGCCGCTGCAGGACGGCGCCGCGTGGCCGCTTGCGTTTGCTGTCGAGCGCTCAAGTCTGCGCGAGGCGCGAGGCCGCCCTCACCTGCGCATCCCCACCACTCCCGCCATGCCGTGCCCACCGAGCCCTCGACGGGCCCACACCGCTCCGCCTCGTCACTGCTCCTACTCTCCCACGACGACGCAGGGCGTGAACGACTTCATGTGGGAGCGCGAGGACCTGTTTGTCCGAGCAGACATCCTCACCGCCGCCGGCAAGACGGTCGCCACTGGCCGCTCAAAGGCAAAGGCGATTGACGTGAGTGGCACTCCGGGGCACGGTGTTGCCTACGTCACAATCGAGTAGGCTTAGAGACGTAGACTGAGGTGCAGCGAGTAGGCAAAACTCTACACTCCGAATTTTTTTGTATTGATGGTGAGCTGGTGGGTGGCAACCGCAGCGAGCGTGGGCGCCGGCGCAGCCCTGGTAGCTGCTCTCCACATTCGCTCCCGACGTCGACCGGCGGTCCGGAGCTGGTGGCAGGGAGTGGAGGTGCGGCCGAGCCGCATCGATGGTGCAGGCGACGGATTATTCACGACGCGCCGCTTTGTCGTGGGCGAGGTGCTCGGACTCTACTATGGTCGAGTGCTGAGTCTGGTGGAGGCGACGAGGCTGTCCAACCGTGACTACCTTATGGGCGGGTTCGGTCTCAATGCGCACGTGGACGTGCGAGCTGCCTCCCGCCTCGCTCTGCCCTCCCGCCTGCCGCAAAGCCCTGTGGCCACCCCGCAGGCGCGCTTCGCACTCGATGCTCCCGCCCGCTACGTCAACGACCACTTCGACAGAGACTGCCTCAACGCGCGCTTTGTAAAGAGCAGAGCGGAGCGGCGAGCGCGCCTCGTGGCCACGCGGACCATTCTGCCAGGCGAAGAGGTGTACGCGGCATACGGCCAGGCCTACTGGCGGGCACGAGGCATCGACCCACTGGGGCCTCCCGCTGCCGTTGCCGCAGAGCATGGAGGATGAGCCCTCGTGAGGGTGTCTCCCATAAAGTGATCCAATTTAGTCTTTCTTACCACAAATTATGAATGTAACATGTAAAAGAGTGAGCGCAAGAATTTCGCGTCAGGGGGAAGTCGGAAGAGGGGGAAAACTGATATGATAGGTGATACTTGTTACTTCTTACTTGCTACTTGGAAACGAATCGGCAGGAACGAGGTCGAGGATAGCATGCCGTGCATGACCATGAGCCATGACCATGATCCATGAGACACACGAGACGGAGAGCAGAGCAAGAGATACCATCTGCACGACCCGAGTCCCGTCCCTCGGTCGGCGGTGCAGCCGGCGTCGTCCCACAAGCTAAACGGAAAAGAAAACCGATCCGTCTACGACGGCCCCGCAATAACGCAATCCCGCTATTGCGTCGCTCCGATCGTCCCTCCTTCGCGACCGAGGCCGACGCTTTGGGGCAGGGCAGCGGGCTGGTGCAATTTGCCATGGGCTGGCCAGGTGCACCCGCTGCACCACTGACCACATTCCCTTGAGCCCACTCCACGTGTGCGCTGCTCAATCTCTCCTCTCCCTCCTGTGCATGTGTACCGAATGTAGATGTGGGCGGGTGGGCTGCTGGCGTAGCTGACCAGGTGGGGGGCGTGGTTCAAGGCGTAGCTGACCAGGCGGGGGGCGTGGCTCAAGGCGTAGCTGACCAGGTGGGGGGCATGGTGCAAGGGAACGACGCGACTCCAACTGTCGAGGCTAGAGGCTACAACGGCCTCAAGTCCGACGCAGAGCACGACTTCACCACATGGCCGTGGGCCGCTTTACCTTTGCCCGGAAACACACGGGGTGTGAACCGGAGGGCACTCTGCATCTGCTGCGAGTACCCAGGAAAGAGCTACACGCTGTCGGGCACGCACGTGGACCAGCAGAAGCTCGTCGACGTCCTTCTCGAAATGACATACGACGTGCACTACCTGACCGACCAATCACCTGACACGCTGTCGGAAATCAACACGGACGCAAAGCTGTGGAGCAACGGCAAGCACGCGCCGTACAAGAACGGCAAGGACCGACCAGATGGGCGAATGCACCCCACCAAGCAGAATATCCTCAACGAGCTCGAGGACCTTTGCGCGTGGCTCAGCGAGGAGCCGGAGCGGATGGGCTGGGTGACATACTCGGGCCACGGCGCGGCCCTCCACTCGCCTCCCCGCATCCTGCTCCCACTTTCCACACCCACCGTACGTAGCGGCGCGCAACGGCGGAGTCAGTCGATTGCAAGCGGCCGGACTCACGGGTCTGCTCAAGACTTACCGTCCCGTGGGGTGCGCACAGGCGTCAACATCAAAGTCACCGGCGACACGCACGAAGTGGACGAGGAGGACGAGGCAATGGCGCCGTGCGACTTTGAGAGCAACAGTAGCGACCCCGATGGCGGGATGCTCCGCGACGACACCCTCAAGCAGACTGTCAAGTTCAAAAACGGCGTGGTGGAAGGTGCTCTTCACGGACCGGTCAGCCTCGCGCTTCACACGTCTTGACCGCTGAACAGGCTCGGCCCTCATGTTTTTTATGGACTGCTGCCACTCGGGTGAGAACTGGACGAGATCGCCCAGATCTCAAGGAGGAGTCTGGGGCCGTCGCCAGTGTGTGTGGGAAGCTCAAAGCAAGCGCCGCATCGCCCGACGATGCCCAAAGCTGCAGTAGCTGCCTCCAACCCCGGTGAGACTGAGGGACGCTGACCTCATGCCGACACCTTCGACGCAGGGACGATTCTCGACCTTCCGTTCGCGCTCATCGAGAAGGCACACGTGAACCCCGAGTATGACCCGGCGTACTACACCAGCTATGACGACGGCAAGGGCATGGGCTCCATCTTTTGCATCTCGGCCGCTAAGGATGACGAGTCTGCCTACGAGACGGAGGCCGGCGGCATCTGCACCACGGCCTTCTTGAAAACATACAGCAAGATGGCGGGGCCGGCCAACGTACGCCCGACCCTGGCACAGGGCGGAGCTCCGCTCCCTCCCCCCTCCCGTCCGTCACGCCGACCATCCACCGCCGCAGGTGCTCGTCAAGATGCAGACTTATGCAGACGAGCAGGGCATGCCGCAAACCATTGGCATGCATTCGAACCGCGAGTTCACGGAGGAGGACAGCCTCATCGTCTCGTCGGCAGGGAAGATACGTTCGCTCACCCCGGCAGTGTCCACGGACACAACGGCCAAGGCTTTGCAAAAGGAAAAGAAGAAGAACGCGCGGTTGAACTTTTTGCTCACCTTTGTGAAGACCGGGCGGGGGTCGACCCCCACAACCAAGATCAAGACCAGTGATTGCGACGCCTTCCCACATGCGGAGTATAACGCGCTCAAGGCTAGCATCAGGACCCTGGGTTCGAAGAGCAAGCAGACGGGCAAAACAGCTTCGACGAACGAGGAAGTAAAAGCCTGTTTCGCGGCTCTGGACAAGAAGCTCAACTTAAAGGGTTGAAGCTTGAAGACGGTTCAGCTCGTCTATCGTCCTTCATACATTAATCGATGGCATCCGCATTTCTGGTTTGTCTTTGTCGCGCGTTCAGCCAGGAATAGCCAGTACGTATTCGGAGGGGAGGTCCAGGGGGGGACGATTCATCGAGCGTCGCCCTGGCGCTTGGGGTGCACCCCATTCGGCTTTACCTATTTTGTTGGTGTTGTGCACTCCAGCTCCCAGCTGACACGTGACACCAGCGCAGCACCACCACGGGGCTCCAGCCTCCACGCTCTGTCGCCCCTTGCGCCTTGGGTTGTTACTTACGTAGAGCCAATTCTCTCTGCACATTAAACTTCAAGTTTCTGTGACTGTGTAACATGAAACATCCTAATCTGCTCAAGACAAGTTTCTGTAACAAATAGCTGCAGCGGCAAACTATGCTACACACCAGAGTGTGCCGGCCCCGCTTGCAATGTGTGCCACGTCTGTCCGTTATTGTGTGTCAAGAGTCGCTCCTCAGAGCTAGTCGACCTTGACTGCAGCAAAGATGGAGCGGACAAACCAAAAGCAGGCGACGAAGCTGACCCCGCCCGTCACGAGGGACAGCGCGGCTGAGGCGGCGGCGGTGTAGCCGTAATAGATTGCGATGGCGGTGGGCCCGGAGAGATGAAGCTCGCTGTGGGCGTATGCAGCGGCGTGCAAGAAGAAGTAGAGGCCGCAGGAGCCGGTATGCGCGAAGGAGCGCCACCACCAGCGGTAGTCCTCGCGGCAGAGCTGCGGGCACACGAGCCATGGGGAGCTCGTGTGTGTGTGTGTGTGTGTGTGTGTGTGTGTGTGTGTGTGTGTGTGTGTGTGTGTGTGGTCACCAAAGGGTGATGGCAAGGAGCGGGCAAAGCCTTCTCACCTGAAAGTAGCAGAGCACGACGCCAACCTCTGCGCAGATGAGCGCCGTCGTCGTCGCCGTGAGGAACAGGAAACCGAAGAGCGAGTAGATGCGCCCGTTCCACGCTGACGAGTAGAGCGAGGAGAGCTCGATGGCGGCCGAGCCGAACGGGAGGAGCCCGCCAGACAGGGCGGCGACGAGGGGATGCGCCTGCTCGGCGCGAGCAGCGTTCGTGTGGGCGGTCGGCGCAGGACGGGCTGCGGCGCAAAACGTAGAGCGGAGGAGGCGTGTGTGCGGCAGCATAACGTTGAGCAGGTGCGGGGCGAGAGGTGGCAGAGAGGGCGGGGCTGCATCGCGCCCACAGTGGCTGCGTGGGGATCTGGCGCGGGATCAGGTTGGTGAAGCACGGGTCCTCGGCGCGCGGCTGCCGGAAGCCGAGGGAGGCGCCTGCAGGCAAGCGCCGGGAGGGCTCACAAGGGAGGGCCGTGGGCGAGTCCAAGCCGCCCGAAGGCCGGTCGCGGGCGCCAGTCGCGAGGAGAGGCACGTGCAGCCCGAGCCTGTGGGACGTGTCACAGACATGTCACGGCCGTGTCCTGGAAGTGTCGAGAGAGCGCGTGCAGCCCGGGCCAGAGCAGCAGCAGCGCAAGGAGCGTGGTGAGCGGGACGGCGGAGGTTGCGCCGCGCGCCCACAGCACGAGATCGAGGGCGGTGAAGGCGGCAAAGACGGAGCCGGGAAGCGCAAACGAGAGCGCGCCGATCAGCGCATACGGGTGCGAACCGTCGATCTGGCGGTAGAGGCGGGCGGCGACGTAGCCGGCCGGCACGGCGGAAAGGCAGAGGAGGAGGAGGGCGGCGGTGAGGAGCCTGGAAAAGCGAAATTAGCGGCGCTGAGCGGGAAAGACATCGCGATAGGAGAGAAGAAATCAGGCGATGGAGCCTGCCGCGCGCCGTGGGCGAGATGACGCCGAGGAGGGCGAGGGCGAGCGTGACGGCGCCTACCGCGATGCACGCGGCGCCCGTGGCGACCCCCGGCGTCGCGGTCCGATGCGAGGAGCGCCGCGGCGGCGCCGGAGCAGATCAGCTGGACGGCGGCGCCGAGCGCGCACGAGAGGGAGAGCGGACCCGCCGGCGGGCGGAGGACGTCTGCGTGGGTGTACTTCCATCCGACCTATTCCACAACCGCGGTGAGCAAGCGTCCGCTGCGCCGGGGCAGGCGCGTCTCGCCTCGACGAGGTCGTCGTCGGCGTCGATGGCGTTGTACTTTTGCAAGTCCCGCCGCACCGTCGCGAGCATGATTGCGGCGACCAAGGAGGCGAGTAGCAGCGAGAGGGCGAGCGAGCCGCAGAGCGAGAGCCAGTGCACCTGCGGCCGGTGGTCTCGCTTGCTCTCGCGTGGTCTCGCTTGCTCTCGCGCGATCTCGGGCGATCTCGAGCGATCTCGAGCGATCTCGAGCCGGTGAGCCTGCGACCCCTCCTCGAGCATGAGGTAGTTGTCCCACCTCGAGGAGTACGGCACCTCCGAGAGGGCGTACGTCACGTTGTACGTGAAGATGAGCTCGACCGGCTTCCCTCCCCGCCGCCGCAGCACCATCGGAGACGTACCATCGTGCGACAGCCCAACCTCTGCTGGAGACAAGTTGAGCACGTCGACTGCAGAGCCGGCCTGCGCCACGAGTACACCGAGGCCCGGGCGTGACAGCGGAGTACAGCCGAATCCGTGCCCTCTCGAGTGCTACTCGGAGTACGCGGGTCGGTGTTCCCGCATCCAGGAGAGCGCGCCTCTCCCTCCGAGTCGTCGGGCCAGCGGGCGGCGTGCGTGTAGCCGCGCGACGACGGCTCGACCTCGAAGCCGACGATCCTCGCCCTCCGCCCGCTCCCTCTCCACGCCTCGCCCGTCGTCACGGAAGGCGACGGCAGGTGGTACCGCACTGTGAAGTGCAGGTGGTTGTGCACGATCGCACCGTCCGGCGCCGCCGCGCCGAGCAGGTAGCCGCGCTCGAGCAGCGGCGCCGCTCCATCGCGTGGGCGGCGCGTGCCAACCGGCAGGTTGTCGAGCAGCAGATGCGCGCGGTAGCCCTCGCGGATACGCGCCACCCACAACTCCCTCTCCTGAGGGTCGAGCAGCAGCCGGCACAGCGCCAGTGCGCGCGGCCGGCGCAGGCGGAGCTCGAAGGGTGCGTTGAAGATGCGGTCGCCATGCAGAACCTCGCCCAAGTTCTCTGCCGCCGCCTCGAGCGAGCGCGGCGTGCACTGCGCGAGCGAGTAGTATGAGAAGGGCACCAGTGTCCTCGTCGACATCAGCTTCGCCACTCGCATTGGCAGCTCCTCACCCTCGAGGTATTCGCGCTGCAGGCCTGGGATGAGGAGCGGGCAGCACGGCTGGAGCAACAATATGGACGCGAGGCGGAGCGGCGCTCGCGCGAGCATGGTGGGTGATGTGGCCCGCCAGCAGCAATAGCAGGCCGAAGCGCCAGCGGAGCTTTTTCCCTGTCAGAGCGGTGTTTCGGAAGAAATCGCGTGTCGCACAAGCGGGCGACGGCTAGCAACACACCTTCTTCCAATGAAATCCCTGTGTGGTGCGACGGTTGCGACTGTGTCCAGAATGCAGTTTTGCGACGGTTGCGACGGTGTATCAGTTCACAGTTGACAGTTGCCTTACTTATGAGAGAGAGATTTTTAGCAATACCTTAAAGAGAGGTTACAGGCGGGTAAGGTCAATACCAAACAACTCTGTGTACTTATGCCACCGTTGCCGCATAGCCGGATATGCAACGGCCAACGGTGGCATAAGGCTGTCCGAGCCACCGCGTGTCCCGGTCCACCGTGTCCCTCCCTCCATTCACACTCTCCCAGTCCTTTCTGGTCCAGTGCCCGTCTTCTCCGCCCGCCGTCGGGCCGGTTTCCCTCTTTCGTCCTTTAGACGTTTCATCTAGAGCAAGCGGGCGACGCGCCCCACGCCTGCCCGTCAGTCGGGTGGGGCTTGCACGTGGCAGCGACTCGACTGGTCGCGCCAGCCCTTTGTGGCCCAACACGCTATCCCACGTCAGGTCATGCCTGACACGCCCATATTCCGTTCCGAGTCCTACTCGCACTCTGGCACTTCACCGCTTACCGTCCAGCGCTATTCGCATCAAGACTGGCTGTGGTCTACGACGTCCGCCTGCGACGTTACCACCGGTGATCGACTTGCCGACGGCTCTCTCGCCGTCGCTCGGCTCAGCGACGGCCTCGCCGATGGCCTCGCCGTCGGCTGCTTCGCCGACTCCGCTGTCGGCTCTCTCGCCGTCGCTCGACTTGCCGACGGCTCTCTCGCCGTCGCTCGGCTCAGCGACGGCCTCGCCGATGGCCTCTCCGTCGGCTGCTTCGCTGACTCCGCTGTCGGCTCCCTCGCCGTCGCTCGACTTGCCGACGGCTCTCTCGCCGTCGCTCGGCTCAGCGACGGCCTCGCCGATGGCCTCTCCGTCGGCTGCTTCGCCGACTCCGCTGTCGGCTCTCTCGCCGTCGCTCGACTTGCCGACGGCTCTCTCGCCGTCGCTCGGCTCAGCGACGGCCTCGCCGATGGCCTCTCCGTCGGCTGCTTCGCCGACTCCGCTGTCGGCTCCCTCGCCGTCGCTCGACTTGCCGACGGCTCTCTCACCGTCGCTCGACTCAGCGACGGCCTCGCCGATGGCCTCTCCGTCGGCTGCTTCGCCGACTCCGCTGTCGGCTCTCTCGCCGTCGCTCGACTTGCCGACGGCTCTCTCGCCGTCGCTCGGCTCAGCGACGGCCTCGCCGATGGCCTCTCCGTCGGCTGCTTCGCCGACTCCGCTGTCGGCTCTCTCGCCGTCGCTCGACTTGCCGACGGCTCTGTCGCCGTCGCTCGGCTCAGCGACGGCCTCGCCGATGGCCTCGCTGTCGGCTGCTTCGCCGACTCAGCTGTCGGCCGTCACGCCGTCGCTCGACTTGCAGACGGCACTCTCGCCGTCGCTCGGCTCAGCGACGGCCTCGCCGATGGCCTCTCTGTCGGCTGCTTCGCCGACTCAGCTGTCGGCCGTCACGCCGTCGCTCGACTTGCCGACGACTCTCTCGCCGTCGCTCGGCTCAGCGACGGCCTCGCCGATGGCCTCTCTGTCGGCTGCTTCGCCGACTCCGCTGTCGGCTCCCTCGCCGTCGCTCGACTTGCCGACGGCTCTCTCGCCGTCGCTCGGCTCAGCGACGGCCTCGCCGATGGCCTCGCCGTCGGCTGCTTCGCCGACTCCGCTGTCGGCTCTCTCGCCGTCGCTCGACTTGCCGACGGCTCTCTCGCCGTCGCTCGGCTCAGCGACGGCCTCGCCGATGGCCTCTCCGTCGGCTGCTTCGCCGACTCCGCTGTCGGCTCTCTCGCCGTCGCTCGACTTGCCGACGGCTCTGTCGCCGTCGCTCGGCTCAGCGACGGCCTCGCCGATGGCCTCGCCGCCGGCTGCTTCGCCGACTCAGCTGTCGGCCGTCACGCCGTCGCTCGACTTGCCGACGGTTCTCTCACCGTCGCTCGGCTCAGCGACGGCCTCGCCGATGGCCTCTCCGTCGGCTGCTTCGCCGACTCAGCTGTCGGCCGTCACGCCGTCGCTCGACTTGCAGACGGCACTCTCGTCGTCGCTCGGCTCAGCGACGGCCTCGCCGATGGCCTCTCCATCGGCTGCTTCGCCGACTCCGCTGTCGGCTCTCCCGCCGTCGCTCGACTTGCCGACGGCTCTCTCGCCGTCGCTCGGCTCAGCGACGGCCTCGCCGATGGCCTCGCCGTCGGCTGCTTCGCCGACTCAGCTGTCGGCCGTCACGCCGTCGCTCGACTTGCAGACGGTGACGTCATCGGCCTCTCTGCCGCCGTTCCACTCAACGGTGGCGCCGATAGCACCAGCGGCCTCGGCCTCTCTGCCGGAGCTCGTGTCGACGACCTCGCCTGTAGCCTCTACAGCGTCGTCGGCTCTCTCGTCGTCACCTACATCGGTGGCATCAGCGCTGCCAGCTTCTGCACCGTCGCCTGCATCGACAGCATCGCCGACGGCCCCTGCAACGCTGTCCGCTACTTCATTCGTGGCTTAGTAGAGCAGCCACAGTCTCTCTACTCTGAGGGACACTTTCCTCTCGTCGATCGGGAGTTACTCGACTACGTCGAGGGGGGGGATGTCCGAGCCACCGCGTGTCCCGGTCCACCGTGTCCCTCCCTCCATTCACACTCTCCCAGTCCTTTCTGGTCCAGTGCCCGTCTTCTCCGCCCGCCGTCGGGCCGGTTTCCCTCTTTCGTCCTTTAGACGTTTCATCTAGAGCAAGCGGGCGACGCGCCCCACGCCTGCCCGTCAGTCGGGTGGGGCTTGCACGAAGGCGACTGATACACCGATCACCGTCGCAACCGTCGCATGTGGTGGCGCTGGCGGCGTGCCGTCCTCCCATCCGCCATCCCTTTGGGTTGAGTATTTTGTTTCTCTCTTTCTCTTCCTCTTTTACCCAATGGACACTCGCTGCGCGAGGAGAGCCTCACGGCGGTCAGATTAGACATCAATTCAAGTGTCTCTTGGGGGATGTGTCCGGGCCGCGATCTCAGCTGATCCGCCACCATGTCCGCCACACGCGTGCGCCAGGGCCCGGCTGAACGCCGGCACCTGCATCAGCACCGCGCGCGCCACGCCAACGACGACCAGCGCGCACGCAGCTGCGTCCGCCGCGGCGAGGTCTCCGCTGGCGGCGAGCGCGGCCATCCCGCCCACATGCGCCGTGCAGCCGATGCCCACGCCCCGGGCAAAGGCCGGAGCCGCCTGGAGCGAGGTGAGCGCCAGCAGCGCCGGCAGCGTGACCTGCGCGCCAACGAGCCGTGGGCTGGTTCCTTCAGTGGCTGTGCACCCGCATCCGTGTGTGGGGGAGCGTCTGCCCATCACTACCTCTGACCTGCGTCGTCGCGCTGTTGAAGGCGGTGCCGACGGCGACCCACTCGGCTCGGATGAGGGGCAAGCCCGACGGCATGGTCAGCGCGAGACCAGTGGTGGTGGAGGCGGGCAGCAGCGAGGCAGTCACCTGCCACGAACAAGCCACGCGGGGAGGAGAGGGCGCCTCGGGGAGGGGAGGAGGAGGCAGGGAGGGGAGGAGGCGGCAGGGAGGGGAGGAGGCGGCAGGGAGGGGAGGAGGCGGCAGGGAGGGGAGGAGGCGGCAGGGAGGGGAGGAGGCGGCAGGGAGGGGAGGAGGCGGCAGGGAGGGGAGGAGGCGGCAGGGAGGGGAGGAGGCGGCAGGGAGGGGAGGAGGCGGCAGGGAGGGGAGGAGGCGGCAGGGAGGGGAGGAGGCGGCAGGGAGGGGAGGAGGAGGCAGGGAGGGGAGGAGGAGGCAAGGAGGGGAGGAGGCGGCAGGGAGGGGAGGAGGCGGCAGGGAGGGGAGGAGGAGCCTCGGGCGGGAGGCCAAGCGCACGGCCTGAGCAAGCCGTGCCAAAGAGGAGCGCCTGCAATATAATCATTGATCATTACTCATTCATACTCATAGCAAGCCGTGCCGCAGAGGAGCGCCGGCGCGACGAGGAGGGCAAGCGCGAGAAGCAGCCGCCACTGCGCGCGGAGCACTGCGTTGTGCGTGTGCGCGTACAGTCCGAGCGTCACCATCGCGGGCTGTACCGCAGCCATCAGAGCGAGGCCCGCGCCGTCGAGGTAGCAGCCGACGGCGCGCCGGAAGCCTCCCGCGCCTTGGCCGGCCACCGGTGTGTGCGGTCAGAGGCGGGGCCGTGGTGTTGGTGGTGCAGGCAGCGCGGAAGGTTCGCTCAAGCGGCGGTAGCGGGTTTGGCGGAGAGAAGGGCTCGGCCACGAGGAGGAGCTGGGCGGGGAGAGGGGAGAGCACGCCTTGGCCGGCGCTCGAGGCGTGGAGGATGCCGAGCAGCGCGATCGCACACCCGACGTTCGGTGGCACGAACCTCCGCACCGCCTCCGGCAGCTGCGCGGCGGCGGCGCTCAGAGCGGCGGTGAGGCCGAGATGGAGCGGCGCACGCCAGAGCGAGTCTGGGTCGTGCGGTCGCACCGCCGCCCACCCCGCAGAGCCAGCAGCGCCACACGCGAGGGCGAGGCCGGCGGTGCGGCCCGAGTTGAGGTGGCGCGACGCTCTGGCGGTGAGCTGGCACGAGGCCGCGCCGGCCGCCCCCTCGCGGCACATGAGGGCACTCGCGGTCAGGCCAGCCTACGGGGAAGGGGAGGCATGGTGATGGCCGTGCAAGCGGAGATCTGAATCTAGGGACGCCGGAGACTCGGGATTCCGCATCTAGGGACGCCGGCCGCCGCGGTGCCCACCATGATTGCAGCCAGGCAGAGCGGCGCGACGAGGCGGAGCGAGTCGCCGTCGGGCACCGCCGCCACAGCCGGGAAGAGAAAGGCGGGCACGAGCAGCACGGGCAGCGCCGCGCGCAGCCACGCGGCGGAGGGCCCGAGCAGGCGCTGCAGCCTGACGCCTGCAGACGGGACGGCGCAAACGCAGCCGAGCGACAGGAGAGCAGCGATGGCGGGAGGAAAGTGGAGGTCGCGCGCGAAGAGGACGGCGGCAGCACCGCGTTCTGCCGCTAGGAAAAAGGCCACGCCACCGAGCACATGCGCGTTCGATGGAGCTGGCTCGGAAGGAGCGAGCTGGCAGAGTGACCGAGCCGGAGACAGGCTGGCCGGGCGAGACAGCTGGACTCGTCGCTGCAAACAAGCCGCAGGCAGGCGACGGGCGAGGCGAGTCGCGCAGTGCATGCACACACGCAAATGCTCCCTCGCACGACACTGGGCACGCGGGACTGGCGCGCACTGGCCTACTCTAGCACAGGTACACCACGGAAAAGAAGAGATCGCCAAACTGGGCCTCACTTCCTAGCATCCGTGAGTGTTACAGTGAGGATACATTGGAGCGTACTAGGGTCCGTCTGGAGTCGCCGCGTGCCTCCACAAGGAAGAGCTACGCAGTGCCTGACATCCCCTTGCTGGGGGTCCTGCCACTAAAGGCGGTGGGTTGGGACTCGATCTGAGGGAGGGTGTAGAGGATGTCGAGTGTAGAGCGCTGTAGAGCTGTAGAGATGTAGAGCGCTCTGGAGCGCTGTAGAGCTGTAGAGCTCTACATCCGCCGCGTGACGAGAACTGCCTGCGTTGTAGAGCGATGTAGAGCGCGATTTTGCTGTAGAGTTTGTTGTAGAGGCTCTACAGCCAAACCGCCGGGAAGGCAGTGACTCAAAGAGGTCGAGCCGCGCTAATGGGGTGTCTCCGAGCTTACTGGAGCTCTGATGGACGGCCCTGACTATCCCTGACACACAGAGAGTCACTCTGACGGCACACAACACCCTATAACTGCGTCATGACCAGCCTGCCATGCGTCGCCGGTGCCGCATTCGTCGCTGTGCTTCTTTAGCAGGCGGTGGACTGTCGGCTGCGAGGACGGTCGCATTTGCGCGAGGCGAGGCGAGCATTCAGACGCGTTGCATGCGCCATGACTCGCGCCAGCGCGTGCGGGAGCTCCTGGCTGAGCGTTGAGTCCAGGCGAGTTGCGCTGGCCACTATCGCTACGCCGAGCCGAGCTGACGCGCCGAGGCGCCGGCCAGTCGCAGCCGTGAGGCATGCCACAGCAGCAGAGGCACCTGCCACCCATTGGGCGGGCAGACAGAAGGCCAGGGCAGCACTGGCAAGTGCAACGCGCCTCATGTCGGAGAGCGACCGTGCCTCGTTCGCCGCTTATGATGTAGAGTTTGTTGTAGAGCTTTCACGTTGTAGAGCGCCTCTACATCGCTCTACAACGCAGGCAGTTCGTCACGCGCCGGATGTAGAGCTCTACAGCTCTACAGCGCTCTCCAACTCTACAGCTCTACAGCGCTCTACACTCTACATCCTCTATCCACCCTCCCTCAGGACTCGCTCGATCAGCTTGGACGACCACTTGGACGACCACGGGCACGGAGGCAAGCTTCAACGCCCCGTGGCCTGGCCGCGTCGCCGAAAGGGATCGCACCACAGACCAGAGAGAGGGAGGAGCTAACCATACGGAGAGCCCTCAGAACGACCCCCCCTTATTCCGGGAGAGGGTGGGTGGGGAAAAAGCGAAGAACCGGCGCAGCCAGAGTGCTGGCGCGGTTGCAGAGCCTGGCGCGGCCACAGAGCTGGCACGGCGCCGGGCCAGGAAGAGCAGCGAGAGAGCTGCAGGAGCACCACGCAAAGAGCGCGGCCACGAGGCACGCGGAACGTGCTTGGACGTACGTCGCGTCCTGAGTGTTCACGGAGAAAAATCCGTGAAGACTGGCAGGAGGGATGAAGACCCTTAGTATGGGAGGCGCTCCTCAGTGAGTACCCGCGGTAAAGTAGAAGCCTCACACCGAGTTGGGGCCCCTACCCCAATCGTTGACGGCGAAAATTTACAAAACACGAGACTGGCGCGCTAAAGAAGAGTTTTACATCAGAACTCCCATCCTACATACCACTCGTTTGGGTTGTCTGTTTTCTTTCTTTCTTTGAGAAGGCCCGCCGCCTAAACATGGGCTGCAAGGCGCGCGCCGGGCAGCCCGGCCAACCCTTCTCCCACAAAGGAACAAAATCCTAGACAAAATCTCTCTCTCTCTCAAAGGAACAAAAACGGCTTCGGCTACATCCAAGGCACATCGCGGTTTCTACCTATCTCTGCCTAGACGAGTACAGCTAAAGAGTACCCGGGGCTCCCCCCTCCCTCCGTGTGGGGGGCCGTGAACATCTTGGTTAGGCTTGTGAGCCAGGAAGGGGTTGGGTTTCTACCAAACCACGACACGCACTTGGAGCCCTTGGAGTGCAGTCAGCAGCCGCACATCCAGGGCCGGGGAGCTAAGAAGCGCACCCAGCGGGCCAGATGATTGGGATCGGGCTACGGGCAAGATAGCCCTGACCCCTAGGGTGGTGCGCGTTCGCAGGGAAGGGGCCATAAAGTAAACACGGGTCTCCGAGGGTTGGCCCCTCGTACCGGGTTTCCCCTTAACTGCAGGACGCCCCCTCTACTCGGAGCTAGTGAACACAACCCTGCACGCCACTCACCGCATCTCTGCACTCACTTACAAACACACCAACCCCCAACCCTTCGACCACAAGAACGGCCACGGCTACGTCAAGGCGCATCGCGGTTTCTACCACGACGCGATCTTTGTCAAGCGCAACAACTTCAACCTGCTGCTCCACGAGACGTTCGGCGGCGGCTTCTCGCCCACCGCCGTTCTCAAGCTGCGCCGCCTCGCGCGCAAAGTCGCGCGCGGCATCGTCGACCGCACGGCCGACTCGCCCAAGTACTCGCTCTCTTTTATGCCCCACCATGCAGAGCGCATCTCTCTCTCTCTCTCTGTTGTGCGAGGCGTGAACCGCGCCATTCGCTCTCACCTGGCAACCCTGTCTGCACGTCTCGCGCGCGCGTGAACAGGCCTCCAGGCCCCAAATGACGTGTGAGTGTTAGAGTTGTTTGGTATTGCCGCCTGTAACCTCTTTAAGGTATTGCTAAAAATCTTTACGCAGGCACTCGGCGTTCTTTGTCAAGCGGCGCCCCGCCCGCAGCCTCGGTCGAACAGCCGTCTCCCCAGCCCTCGGGCGTCTGCCTCCCTATATCTACACACACACACACACACACTCCCTATCTCTCGTCTCAGTCTCTCCCGACGCAAAAAAAAAGTTTTGCACGGCGCTTCGAGCCGCCCAAGGAGGTCGCCGGCGCTCTTCTAAAGACCGAGTATGCTCCGCGAACTCGGCTCCCTCGCTCTTCTAAAGACCGCCCTCGCTGCGCCGCCGCTGCCGCCACCGCCTCTGGCTCCGCCGCCGCCTCTGTCGGGTGCTGTCGGCGCCACGCTCTTCCTCTTCACGCTGTCCAGCGAGATAGGTCAAGAGGGCTCTCCTTGGCCCTGGGCGGTGGGCGGCGCCTGCGCCTTCATGGTTGTCGGCCTTTGCTGTGGTGTCTGCGCCGTCCACCGAGGCACGCGCCAGTGCTGCGCCCTCTTTTGGACGACGCCGCAACCGTCGGCGCCCGAGTCGCTCTATTTGCCTCAGCAGATCCGCGACGAGTACCAGCGGAGTTGCGTACTCTGGGTGCCGAGCCTCTGGTCGCTCTGCCTCCCCGCGGGGGCCTCCGGCCGCGAGCCCTCCGACGCGCCGCCGCCTCTCCGCTCGCTCAACCACAAGAGCCGGCGGGCGGCCGGCGCGGAGAGTGCCTCCGCGGTTCGAGCAGTCGAGCAGTCACAGTTCGAGCAGCTCGAGGGCGTCTTCGGGGGCGGGCAGTCGGTTGAGCGGGAGCGCGAGGCCGACTCAGTCGCACGAGCAGTCGACATGGCCACCGCCGCCGCAGTTATCGCGCGCGAGTCCGCGCCGCCGCGCCACCAGGCTGGCCCGAGATGCTGTGGAGACGGACCATGAGACAGACGCGCTGGCTCCGACTAGCACTCGAGACGACACGTATTCGGCCGTATTAGGCTGTACTCAGCGCGGTATTCACACTGCATTCGCAGCCCCCAGCCCGTACTGCGATGCTCAAGCCCTTGGAATCGTAGTTCTCCGCCCTGAGACCTTGTGTGTTCACGGCGCAGGCGCGAGGCCGCGCCCGCCATCGCGCCCGACCTGCAACCCCGAGCCCGCGGCCCAGCCCGCAGGCGGAGCGGCGCGAGGCGGGCCGCCGCGAGTGCAGCCACTCGTGCCCGATCTCGCCGACCAGACTCGGGCCCGACAAGTCTCCCGACAAGTCTCGCGCCCAGCTCTCCGCCCTCGAGCTGCTGCAGCTGTCGGCGCCGCCGACGCCGCTCCGCGACACGGGGCACTCGAGGCTCTCGCACGAGTATCACGCGGCGTCGGAGCGAGCAGACGCCGTCGGAGGCGCGTGGTCCGAGGTCCTCGACGGCGTGGGCCGGCTGGGCGGCCGCCGGAAGAAGCCGCCCGAGGGCTGTGGCGAGCTGCCGCCGACTCCTGGCCAGACTCCTGGCCAGGGATTGTGCCTTCCGAGGCAGCAGCTAGGGCAGCGCACCCTAGAGCGCACCCCGAGCACGGAGAGTGTCGGCCCCGAGTACCCGCCCTCGCCCGGAGGGCCACTGCCGCCGCCGCTGCTGCCGTACAGCGGCGCGTGGAGCCGCCCGTCGAGCAGAGACTCGCTCGCCTCCTTCGGGGCCCTCCCCCCCTCGCCGAGCTGGCGCCGCGTGCCGGGCGTGTGGGGGGCGGAGGGCGAGGGCAGCAGGCTGGCGCAGCAGCAGCCGGTGGGCCAGCCGTCCGAGCTCCCCGCCTGGATCGTCGCCATCATCAGCGGTGCGACGCCAACGATGCTCGCCTCCCTGCTCGCCGATCCGGCCGGAGGAGCACCCTCAGACAAGTCGTCCGGCGAGGAGGACAACGCGGACAGCTTCAACGACGCCGGCTCGGTGGGCTCGGCGGCGAGCGAGTCGTCGAGCCGCTCCGAGGCGCGCTCGCACGCCTCGCGCACGTCCGCGAACACGCGCACCTCCGGCAAGTCCGGCGCGACCGCGCTCACCTCGGCGTCGTGCGCGGCGGCGCTCGCCTCCCTGCAAGCCACGTACCGCACGATGGTCGCTGTCGAGGAGGGCACGACCGGCCATGTCTCGGCCTCGGCCTCTACGCGCGGGAGTGGGCGGAGTGGAGGCTCTGCGGAGCGCGAGGCGGAGGCTGGCGGCGGCGGGGCGCTCCGCAGGTGCGCATTCGCCGCGCGCGCTCTCTTGCTCGCTCGCTCGCTCGCTCGCTTTTCTCTCTCGTGTTCTCTCTCGTGCTCTCTCTCTCTCTCTCTCTCTCTCTCTCTCTCTCTCTCTCTCTCTCTCTCTCTCTCTCTCTCTGCTCTCTCTCTCTCTCTCTCTCTCTCTCTGCTCTCTCTCTCTCTCTCTTGCTCCACTCTCTCGTTATCATCTCCCCCCCCCTCCCTCCCTCCCTCCCTCCCTCTCCTCCTGCTTCTTCTACTTCTCCTCAGTCACGCACCGCTCACCCACGCGCACAGCCTTACGGCACGTTGAATGCCGTCGTGCCGGGGCTCTCTCATCTTGGGGACGTGGAGATGCGAGGGGGATGCGCCAGGCTGTTCCCCCGCACCATGCACGTGTCTCACCCCCCTGCCCCGCACCGCAGGAGCACGAGCGACGAGCGGAGCCCTGCGCGCCGCTCCGAGAGCCCGGACGAGTCCGGGCGGCACTCGCGCGTGCGGTTCGGCCACCGCACACGCGAGGAGATGATCCGCGAGGCTGCGCGCAGAGAGATGTCGCGCCGCAAGCGGGGCGAGAGGGGCGAGAGGGGCGAGAGGGGCGAGAGGGGCGAGAGGGGCGGAGGCGCGGCGCGAGCGCACCCCGCGGAGAGCGACGCCGCGAGGGACGCAAAGGCGCTCCAGCAGTGGAGCAGCGAGGCGGAGCCGCCGGAGCCGGCGCCCATGTCCACACAGCAAATGCTCGAGGCGGCGGAGCTGATGGCGGAGTACGCCAACGCGGCCGGCGCTGCCGCCCGCGCCCGGAGGCGCAGGGGCGCACCCCAGTCGCCGCAGTCCCGCTCTCCCCTGCGTCCTCAGCCGAGGCCGGCGGCTGCTGCCGCGCTGCCGCCCCGGCCCGCAGCAGCCATGGCAGCGGCCCCGTGTGGCAGTGGCGAGGCGGCGTGGTCAGCGAGTCAAGTCGCGGTGACGCGGCGGGCGCCGCCGCCGACGGCGAGCGAGGGGGAGTTCGGCGGCAGGAACACGACGGAAACGCGCCCCCCTCTCGACGACGAGGGCGAGCGGAACTCGTATGTGAGCATTCCGGCGCCGGCGCCGCCAGCAGAGAGCAGCAGCAGCAGACCGGCTCCGACGGCAGAGGGGGAAGGCCAGTGCATCATCTCATGAAGAGAGAAGACGAGTACAGTGCGCTGTGTTAGAGAGGTGTGCGGGCAGCTCTCGTGCGTCGAACAGCTCGTGCACATGACGCAGCTCTCACAGGCACACAGGGATTTTAAGGAGAGGAGTGTGCAGTCGCGCTCCCAACTCCCATATACGTGCATCACTTTTGGTGACGGTTACAACTTTGATCAACCATATAGCATATTCCATATCTCGATAACTTTAACTCGCCCATGTCGCTGGTCGACGCTCATGAAAGTAGGCGCAATCGATCGGGCGCCGGGCGCCCAGTTGATTGCGCCTACTTTCATGAGCGTCGACATGGTGGTTAACCCCTAAACGGCGTTCCTTTACATATGTAAAGGAACTGATTGTTATTTTATTCCTTTGCAGGACGGCTGGTCGGAGCGACGGCCGATCCAGTAGTCGTCTGCGACATGGTAGTGGCCCCGGTCTATGTGCAGCTGGTCCCGAGCGGCTCAGGTCCCAGATCGAATCTCGGACCCACAGATTCTAGATTCCTTTAGATTCCCTGGATTCCCGCAACAACGATCTCTTAGCGGCGGCAAACAGAGGCGCAACTCTGCCAGCAGTGAGGAGGCTCCTGCTGCTCAGCTACCGAGGCCTGGTGGCGTCGGCTGCTGCGTGGAGAAGACAGCAGCACTGTCCGACCTCAAAACATGCACAACAAGCGGGATTTGTGACTCTGTCTTCGATTCTTCAGTCGCTCTGCCGGACGCGCTCGCTTTGTCGCGAGGGTCACCTGTGCAAGCCGTGTGGACGCCCAGAATAGCCTCCCCTGGCTTAGCTAGACTGAGAGATATTGTGCACATGGTCAGCTTCTACAATATATACGCTGACACTTTACCTCCCAGAGCTCGTCTCGGTCCGCCACGGCCATCCTCAGCCTCCGGGCCCCTGGCCGCGGCGCGGTGCGGCGGCGTCACAAATCCGACGTCAGTTCACCGGGACGCGATCGGGCGATCTGAAGTCCAACTAGGCGTATGGATTGCCCGCCCAGGGCTATCACCTGGACCCCTCAATGGACGCCTGCGGTGCCGCCCCCACGAGGTGTTGTTCACACCTGTCCAACCATTCGTGCAGCAGGGACGCGCTGTGTGTGGCTGGCAGCAAACTCAAATGACGACGGGTTGCAGCCTCGTAGCTCAACGGCAACATTGTGCATGAGGAAGGCTGATAGAAGTAGCACCAGCCACACAACCAACAGCTTCTGGAGAGTATGCGGAGCGCAAGCAGCCGGTGATCAAAGGCGTGTGTTGCTGTCGGTGGCAGATTGCCACAGGGACGCCGGCGCTTCGGTGCGTGGCTTCGTCACAATTTTCCACCGCTCAACTTGGAGGCAGTGTGTCTAGTAGCGTGCTACACCTATGACGGCGGACCTCACTGGGGCGCCGACGTGCGACGACCGTCTGGGATCGAAAGACGAAACCGCGTCCTCCAGGAGCTCGTGCAGTCTGCAGAGCGCGCTCCGGAGCTCTGTGGCGGAAAATTTAAAGGGAACGTGGTGGCTTCCCACCGCCTCTGTATGTGCCCAATAAAGTGCTAACACGACCCTCGGGCAGCAGGGGGTATGTGGCGAGCGCACGGAGGCACAGTTAGGCCGCCGTGATATCGCCCTTCCGGGCACCCCGTTTCGGTAGCCGTTTAGGGGTTAAGGTTATCGAGACATGGTTGATCAAACTTCAAAGTTGTAAACACCGTCACAAAAGTGATGCACGGGAGCGCGACTGTGTGGTGCTAGCCGTCGCCCACCCTTGGGCGTCTGCCTCTTCACCTATCTCTCTTCGCAGTCCCTCCGACGACGCCGCCGCCTGCCGATCCCTTGCTCTCGCGGCTTCTCGCCCCCGCCTTCTGCCCTTCTCGCGCGTCGGCCGTCGCGGCGCAACTTCCGGTCTCCGCCCTCCTCGCGCGCCTCGCGGCGACGCCGGCGTATTTTGGCCCCTCGAGTTTATCAAGCTCTCCTTGCGCGTGCATTAGCTCCCGCTCCCACGTGTGGGGCATCTTATCGTGCCACACCCAGCTGTCGCTCTGCTCTCCTTCCCATTCACAGAGGTACTCCCATCCGTGTTCGTCCTCCTCCGTGCCTCCCCCGTAGCAGGTCGGCGCCTTCCTTGCCGCCTTCACCTTCCGCACCCTATCGGGCGCCCTCCGTTCCGTCTTCTGTCCGTGTGCGCGCTCTTCTATGGCCGCCCACTTCCAGTATTGTCGCAGCTGCGCCCACTCTGGTCGCTCCAGCTGCTCCGCCAGCCTCTTGTATTCGCTATGTTCCGTCGTGTTGTCTTTGAGGCCATAGACTCGCTTCATTTGCGGCCACGTCAACACTTCCCCGGTGCCCCATTCTGACACGTCCGACCATGTCGCTATCCCGTGCTTGGCTAGGTTACGTGCAAAGTCACACGCGAGGCCTTGGTTATTCCAGCCATGACTCCTTGTCTCAAAGAGGAGCGGGCCCAGTACTCTCTTTCGGCTCTCGGTCGTTCTCCACGCCTCGGGTCTGAGCGGCCCCTTCTTGCTCTCTTCCCACCCCGCTGTCGTGACCGTCTCCACCCCACACCTCCATTTTGCCTTTAGATATGCTGCCCGACCTGCGAGGTGCCAAAAATTCTTTTTCTGAGCTCTTTCAGCTCGCCTCCTCCTAGCACCAGCTCCAGCACACTCATGGGCCGCAAGGGCACACGGCCGCCCAAGAAGGCGGAGCCAATCAAGTCCGCCGTCCCGAAGGCCGCCGCACCACAACTGCCTGACAGCGGCAGCAGCCAGCTCCAGTGCCTCACGCAGCAGGAGGCGCTCACAAAGCTGGACCGAGTGAGTGTGTTCAACATCGTCGTCGAGAAGCCGGGCGGGCGCGACGTATTTGTCCCTCAGGGCGGCACGCTAGACTTCTTTGCGGACGCGGACGACGCGCGCGCGGCGCTGGCTGCTGCCAGGGAGGCGAACCCGACGCTGCCTCTCGAGCTCGAGGCTGCTCCACTCGGGAGGGCCTTCTCCATCGTGCAAGGCCTGTTCGGGATCCGGGCGCCGATGCGATCTGCGCTGCACTTTAGCAAGGCGGTTGTTGATGACGTCGGCTACGCGGGCGTGCCGGAGGCGGCTCGCGAGAAGATGGCCTCGGCAGGGCCATGGCCGCTCTTCACGGCGGACGCGCTCCGTTCGCCGGGCGCCATCCCCATCTTCCTCTCGCGCGAGGAGCTCAACGCGTGCTGGGCCAAGAGCGGCCGGTCGCTCGATTCGCTGCCGCCACTCGAGGAGTGTGCGACTGACCTTCGCATTCTCATCGCCTCCACGCTTTCTGTGGCCGACAACTGGCAGCCGCTGCTCTTCCTGCCGCCAAAGAGCACCACGCTCCTCGAGAAGGAGCTCGCCCAAAAGCGGGAGCGGCAGGAGCAGGTCATGCTCAACATGCAGCGGGCGAAGGCGATCGTCGACGCCGAGGACGCGTCGGCGCAGGTGCACCTCAAGGTGCATGCTGACGATGAGCCACCCGCGCTCCGATGACCTGACCTGCCCCATAGTTGTGGGCGGTGCCCGTCACAAGAGCGCGCTGACCGTGTCAGGCTGCACTTGAGAACATGAGTCGTGTGCACTAGTCGAGAGACACCTCTCGCGCGCACTTGCCACTTGCGGTTGCGCATGCCTTTGCATTGTGGCCGATATATGCACATAAGGTATCGTGATTCATGAGTCTTTGAACGATGAAACTCTGCCGCGTCAGGCGGCGACCCTCCCATCTAACACTTTGCGGTGCCTTCACAAAGAGCCGACCCAAATGCCACGATAGTCGATGCGGCTCTCTGAAGCCGTAACCTCTATCAGTATCACGGTGTTGGCGCACCGACGAGACTAAAGACCCGAAAGGGAAAAGCAAAAAACCGCGCCGCGGTCCGCGTCCGGCGATAGAGTGACGCCGGGGCCGCAGCCCCAACCCCAAACTTCTCGGGGCGTGAATTCTAGTCTCAGTGGGGTATGTCACATCATAACGCAAACACCCCGAGACAAAGGCAGCGCCAGCGGCCGGGCCGGACACCGGGACACGCCGGGCGGAAGAGTCATCACTCAGGGTCACGAGGCTGTCAAACGCGACGCCAAAATGCAAGCCGATCGTCTGCCCTCCCTCTCTCTGCTCAAGATGTCTATCAAGTATTCTGCCCGTTAATACTACCAGAAGATGACTCCATCCGGCCGCTGGAACTTCCACCATTCGCGGGGCATGCTGTTTATGGTCCCCTGTACGCCCGTTTTCATCGCCTTGAGACGGTCGAGCTGGGCCTGCAGGTCCTTCTCCGCCTGCGTCTTTGGGGGTGGTGGGGGACGGTAGACCGGGGGATCCTCCCAAACGATCGGTTCCTCCTCCTCCTCATCAGCAGCACGGGCCATCTCAAAGGGGCCAAAGCTAGGCGGGTCGGACTGGAGCAATGGCGTCAACGCAGTGCGCCGCATTTGATACAGCTCCACCTGCCTGGTGATGTCGCTCCTGTAGCTAAACAGGCTGACATCCCCCGCCTTTGCTTTCGCCTTGTTTGCCTCCAGCAGCTTCTGGAGCGTGAGCAGCTCGGATTGCTCGAGCGAGGTGTCGGCCGTCCAGTTATGCTTGTCCTTGTAAGAGTCCGAGGAGAAGTCGAGGTCCCCGCCCCGTTTTTTGGCCTCCAGATTTATCCCCCGGGCACTCGCCTCTGAGCTCGTCATGCCAAATTCTCTCACTTCGCACGTGGCTTCTTGGGCCTGCTTCCATTTCGTCGTCTTCGGCAGCCTTGTGTGGAGCCTGCGTTTCGAATGTGTGCCCCCAGGATACCACGCGTCGCTTTTGATCTCATCGATCGTTCGCCCGACAACGGGGTATGGCGTCAAGCTGACAGACATCGTCGATCGAGATCGGGCCCAACAGTCGAGTGTTGCGCCGACGTCCGTCCGTTTTTCATCAAACTAATTAATTAAAGTAAGAATTGCCCATGCCCGACTCGCACCGTCACTGTGGTGCTCGTGGCGCTATGGCGGACGTCTCTGACAGCAGCCGCCCCTGCCGCTTGCGCCGAGTCGAGGCTGCCCATCCCTTGGCCCGAGAAACACAAACACGTTCGTTACTTCGTTTCCGGAAACCAAAAAGGAAACGAGAGGGTCCCCAGCACTTTTCGTTTCCGGAAATTTCCAGGGAAACCAGAGGGTGTTTGGAGCTCCATTCTGGCAACTCTCGAGTTTCCCTGAGTCTGAGAGCTGGTCTGGGGCAAAATCTGAGGCGAAACCGAGAAACCCGCCAACATACCGGGTATTTTCCAGGTATAGCCGGGGTTTTCCAGGTACTGCGCAGCAGGGTGTAGTTCGGGCCCACCTCCGCCACGCTGTCCAGCACGTGGACGGCGCTCGCCATCTCGCGACCGCGTCGTCCTCCGGCGGAAGCTCCGCGTCGCCCGCGGCCGCTTCCCGAGCGCGCTCGTCGCGCATCCGCTCGTGGTGGGCCTGCCGACGCGCCACGCCGGCGCCCGTGTGCCTCGCCGCCGCATCCGGCGACGGCATCGATCCTGTCCGCACGAGCGTGACTCGCCACTCCACGACCTCCACGACCTCCACGACCGCCGAAAAGTTCTCTCCCACTCGCTCTGTCCCAAACCTAAATCTTTCTACAGTTACATACATACCCGCAAAATACCCCGGTATTTTGTCGATTTGGCTGATTTTGGGCCCAAACCATCTGATTTCCACGGAGTTTCCTCGGGAAACTAGAGAGGAAACGAGAGGGTGCTGTAGAGAAACACCAGACAGGCTTGTCTATCGGTCGGATGCTTGAGACATGAGCTAGCTCCCGGGAAAGCCGGGCCCACATAAGTAGGAAGTGGTTTCCCAACGTGTGGGGGCAGTGTGCACAACACCATGGGCCACCACTGTGGAACATGTGCGTGCCAGTCTGTTCCACCATCGTGGCGCGGGCCTGCTAGATGTGCATGCGCCCTTACCTCGGGGTTACAGTCGGTGTGCGACCGTCGGGTGTGTGTCGCGCAAGTATGTATCTGACGCGGGGGAGCGGGGGAGGAAGAGGGGGAGGGACCTGATTGAGGAGGAGGCGGTGGGGGTGTGGGGGGGGGGAGAGGGTGGCGTGTTTGGGGAGGTGGGGGATCGGGGGAGGCGGGCTGGGGGGGGCTCGGCTGCAAGGCCTGAGCGGCGCAAGCGTAGTGGAGGGTGGAGGCGGATCGAAAAGCTAAAGGGAGTCCGGAGAGAGGAATGAATGTCGCGGTGAAAGGGAGGCGCCGCGGCGGGGGGGGAGGGAGGGGGGGGGGGGGCCGGGGGGGGGGGCACCCGGCGCCCTATGCCCGTGTAGTACGTCTACAAGTTACTTTGACTCTCAAATTTTGCCCCCCCCCCCCCCCCACCTGCTCTGCCCGTCCCGCAACACACACTCCAGACAGACCTCTCGGCGCTCTGGAACAGGTGGGGCGCTGGCGTCATCACTCAGGTGGAAGCAGGAAGCTTCCATTCCGGCGGTTCGAATCCACACGAGCCGAAGGTGATGGGTTGGGGGCCTGAGACTGAAGCTCACCCAGTGAGGAAGTGAGGAACTGCTCGGCCCGGCCCTGATCATGCTGACCAAGCTCCTCTTGTAGCTCGATCGGTCACACCGCCATCACCGACACCGTCGGGGAGAGGGGGGACGACACTGCTTCAGCAGCGTGCACCTCGATCCTGTACCGTGTTTGTTATGACTTATGACCCCACCCAATGAACACACCAGTGAGGGAGGGCGAGACGATCGAGGGGTCCCGTACCATGCGGAATCGACCCTATCCAGTGCTCAAGTGCTCAAACACCGACCGGAAAGGAAACGAGACGGGGTGAGCGAGGAAACATGTATATATGCAGCCTAACCCATCCTCGGTCAGAGAGAGATTTTTAGCATTTTGTGTTTGTCGGTCAGTCAAATGTTACACACGTCCCTACTAGCACGGACGAGGGAGTACTCAGTCTTGCTTGCTCAGGGGAAGGCAAGCACGCGTTTTTTTTGCTCAGGGAAGCGCGCACAAACCTCCAGGATAAGTTCCGGCAGCCACTTCATCAAAATGCAGAAAAAAAGGGGGGACTCGCGGAGGTCCCGCTCTCGAAGGCTGGTTCGCAGGGTACAAGCACACATATATGCTGCCGACCGTAGCCATTGCCGCTGCTGCCGCCACAGCAGCTGGCTCGTGCGGCGCGACTGCTTCGCCCATCGTAGCCGAGAACCAGCTGCCTGGCGTGCCGGCGACCGAGTGGGACGTCAACGGCGCAGGCAGCTACGACGTCCAGGGCTTTGCCACGCGTGGTTCGGTGCTCCCAGGCGCGCGTGTTCACTTCAAGATCGCGATGGCGCATGAGGAGACGCTTCGCGTGGATATTTACCGGCTGGGCTGGTACGGAGGCGACGGCGCTAGGAAGGTTGGCGAAGCGACTCTCGTGGACGTGCGAGCGGCCTCCCGCCAGCCGCCGTGCGTCAAGACGGAGCCCGAGGCGGAGCTGTGGGACTGTGGCAACTGGGACGACGTCGCAGTCTTCGATGTACCACCGGACGCCACCTCGGGGCTCTACTTTGCTCGCGCTGTGCTGCCAGACCCTCTCGGCAGAGGCGACCCGCGAGGCACCTGGCGCGCAGACGCGAGTCGGCACAAGTACGACAGGCAGCACGTGATGCTCGGCCGCGACGTCCTGCTGCCGCCGATGGAGGGGCGGCACAGCTACGGCGCGATGGGCCGCAACCGCCTCCGCAACGCGCTCCGCGAGCCTCGCGCCTCGCACATCTGGTTCGTCGTTCGTGCGGGCGGCGACGCGGCTCGCTCCCTCCTCTTCCAGACCTCCGACACCACGTGGCACGCGTACAACGGCTGGGGCGGGCTGACCACGTACGGCAGCTTTGAGTACCCCTTTGAGCACGCGCCCGGCCGGGCGGCCTACAACCTGAGCGACCCGGATCACGACACGAGGAGGGCGTACAAGCGCTCGTACAACACGCCGCTCATCACGCGCGACTACCGCGCCGTCAACATGCCGCTCACCAGCGAGTACCCCGCAATCCGCTTCCTCGAGCGAAACGGGTACGACGTGCACTACGCCACCGGCGCGGACCTGGCGGTGCCGGCTCGCGCACGAGGGCTGCTCGCGCGCTCGACCGCGTACGTCTCCGTCGGGCACGACGAGTATTGGACCTACGAGCAGCGCGAGGCCATCGAGGCTGCGCGCGACGCAGGCCTGCACCTCAACTTTTGGTCTGCGAATGAGGCCTACTGGGCGGTGCGCTTCGAGCCGTCGCGCATCGCGCCGCCGCCGCCGCCGGCCGAGGGGGAGGAGGAGGAGGGGAGGGACGCGGCGCACGACCCGCCGCGCACGATGGTCTGCTACAAGGAGACCCAGTCCGTCGTCAAGCTCGACCCGGAGCCGGGCGCGTGGACGGGAACCTTCCGCGACGACCGCGACATCAACCCAAAGGGCGGCATGCCCGAGAACGGCCTAACCGGCCACATGTTCGCGGCAAACGCGCAGCGGATGGACGCGCTCGTCGTCGACGGCGGGCGGTATGGCCGCCACCGGGCGTGGCGCGGCACGCAGGTGAGCAGCATGTCGCCCGGCGACCCTCCTCTCGTCCTCTACCCTGGGCTGCTCGGGCATGAGTGGGACGAGGACGTCGACAACGGCTGGCGGCCGGCGGGCCTGCAGACGCTCGCGACGACGACGGTCGACAACGTGCAGGGCATCATGGACTGGGGGTCCACTTTCGACAGCGTGACGGCCACACACTCCCTCGTCCTGCACAGACGCGGCAACGGGACCGGCGCGTTCGTCTTCGGCTCAGGGACCGTGCAGTGGGCGTGGGGGCTCGACTCGCACCACGACGTCAACGACCCGCAGCGCGCCAACAAGTACAATATCCGCGTGGCCGCCGACCCGCGCGGCGGCTGCCCGGAGGTCAAGCAGCTCACCGTCAACATCCTCGGCGATATGGGGGTCGTGCCGGCGACCCTCGAGCCGGGATACTCCCTGCCGCCGCCGTCGACGGACGTGCAGCCGCCGACGGGGGGCCTGCACGAGCTCGCGGTGAGCGAAGGCTCCCGCGTCGAGGCGAGCGGCTGGGCGGCAGACGGCGGCGGCGGCGTCGTCGCCGCCGTCGAGGTGTCGTGGGACGGCTCGCGCTACCACCCCGCAGAGCTAGAGACGGTCGACGCAGATGCCGAGTGGCGCTTCCAGTGGGGCGCGCTCGCCTGGGAGCGGGCGCATGGAGACCCTCCCCCGAGGGAGCTCTCGCGGGTGTGGCTCCGCCTCACCGACGATAGCGGCAACTCCGCTGTGCTGCAGGCCGGCGCCCCGCCTGCCGCGCAGTAGTCGGGGGGTGGGCGGGACCGCGGTGAGCATCGCGCCCGGGCCTGTCAATGGGCAGCTTAGTGCTTACCGCGCGCCCCCGCCACTGATACCAGTAGTCGCTAGATCCACATGCTGGAGAGATCAGAAGCTGCGGGGCGGCGGCTCGGCCCTCGCCCCCTTGTGCGTGCTGAAGATGGAACAACAACATTCAACAACCGAACACAGTGCGAACAAGGATGTTGTCCATCTTGCGTTGTCGCACGCGCGCCTCAGCGACCACCTCGTCAAGGATGCATGTACAAGCCGCGATAGCCGCGCACGGCGCAGCGACCTCGCGGTAATAGAACACGTTTTTTATTGTTTGCTGCTACGCCAAAGTATACAAAAGTTAACTCAAAAGCGAGCGAGCATCGCTCACTCGCAACGTCTATGGGCTCGCCATGACATGGCGACGCACAATCGCTCCCTCACGCGCCACCCGCACCCCCTACTCGGCGAGCGGCCGCACCGTCCTGAGCAGCGGGAGCCTCGCCAGCGGCCGCACCGCCTTTAGGGCGCGTCCCCGAACCACGCTCACCGCCATATCAACGCAAGCATCGACCGGCTCCGCGGCGCCGCGTGGGGTGTCGAGGCAGGGCAGGTCGGGCTCGAGTCCCACGCCCGGCTCGATCGGCGCCAGAGTGGGGCGCATGTACTCGCCGACGGTCAGCTTGAGCGCGCCGCCGTTTGGCATCGGAAAGACGCGCTGGATGAGCCCCTTGCCGAAGGTGTGCTCCCCAACGAGCACGCCGCGCCTACAGAGAGGCTCCGGCGAGGCTCGGGCACGGCTCCAGACACGCGGCCTCCCCGACGACACATCACGCGCCCGTTGTCATGCAGCGCTGCGGCGAAGAGCTCCGCCGCGCTCGCTGTCCTACGGCACGAACAGGCCAGAGCCCATCAACAGACCAGCGCCGGGGCGGGAGTACGGCCTCGTCCAGTGGACTCGGAGCACTGCGTGAATACGAGGCGCTACAGATACAGCTGAATTCGGCTCGAGCATAGAGTGGAAAGGAGCCGGATCCGTGTCGGCTTGAGCGCTAGCTCGAACGCGAAGAGATGTCTTCCGCATCTAGGCTCTGCTCTCCCGCGGTCAATCAACACGACGAGTGGCGCCCCAAACAGGGTCGCCTCCGCGTCGCCCACCGCACCGCCGCGGTCGCCCGCCGCGTCGGCAGCCGCGTCGGCAGCCGCGTCGGCAGCCGCGTCGGCAGCCGCGCGCCCGTCAGCAATCGCGCGCCCGTCTGCGGCGGCGTCGTTGGCGGCAGCGTGCAGGATGGCGCCCGCGGTGTGCCTGCAGGGAGGTTGCGGTCGGCTTCAGGGAAGGGTCTCGGCACGGAGCACGGCGCCAGACACTGTGCCTCTCGACGCGACCGGCCGCGTCGACTGTGTACGCGACCGTCGCGTCGGCGCCCGCGTCCGAGTCGAGCAGCAGCAGCGACGCCTGCGCGAGCGCCTCGGTGACTTGCCCGCCTGCATGCGCCGGGGGGGAGGGGGTTGGGGACCGGTCGGAAGACGGCTTCCGAGGCGGAGAAGGGGGCAGGGGCAGGGCAAGCGCACCGGGATTGTTGCGCAAGTCGAGGACGAGGCGGTCGGCCCCTGAGGGGCGCACGTCGTGGACGTGTCATGGACGCGTCGGCGGGCGGGGGAGGTGTGGATGAGCGGCGCGTCTGCTGGGGAGGGGTGTCGAGGCGGGAAGAGTCGTGCACCCGACGATCGCAAGCGCTGCAACTCGGCGGTGAGCTCGGCGGTGCCTCGCTCTGTGAACTGGCCGATCCTGACGTAGCCCACGCGCCTGCGTGGTGAGTCGAGGAGTGGGGTGAGCCGGCCGGAGGGGGCGGACCTGCACGTCGCCCACCTCGTGTGTCCCACCCCTCGCCCCTCGCCCCTCGGCCTGCTCCGACGGCGGGTGAGAGGGCCCCCACGGATGCTAGCCGGTGGCTGGAGAGATGTGGCTAGGAGCGCGCCCGCCGCCGAGCGCACGCGAGCGGACCCACCCCGCCGCCGCCTCCTCCCCCGCCTCCTCGCCGGCTGACGGGTGGCGCAGAGAGACCCACTCGGCACTCGAGGAGGAGGCGGAGGAGGCGGAGGAGGCGGAGGAGGAGGAGGAGGAGGAGGAGGCGGCGGCGTCCCGCTCTCGCAGCAGCCGCAGCTCGCTGCCCGAGGCGCGCACCTGCACGAGAGGACGCGTCCGGCGGGTGCGATATCTGTATATGCCTGAGGCGACCGGCTCGCAGCTGACTGTTGCAGAGGGGCAGGGCGCCGGCGCGTCTCCATGACGGAATCACAGTTGCGGGGGAGTGCCCCGGCTGTCGCTCCAGCCGGCACGCGCACGCCGCGCGGCTCGCGCGACCTCTCCCGAGGGACTCTCCCTTCCGAGGGAGAGCGCTCCTTCTCCCCTCTACTGACGCCTACAAGGCACCTCGAGGGCCGAGCGCAGCGCCTCTGCCGGCAGAGCTTAGACACACCACTATTCGGACGTTGCAAC
>NW_005202428.1:1904397-1906758 GCF_000372725.1 Emiliania huxleyi CCMP1516 | reverse complement strand
CAGGACGGCGGAGGCCGCCTCCCGCGAGGGGGGAGGAGTCGAGGGGGGAGGAGGCGCGTGGTGAAGAGACCCACTATAGTGGCCCACTGCGTACAGCCGCTCGCCCGCTCCATCCGCCGAGTGCGGCCTCACCGACAGCCCCGCGGGCAGCGAAGCGCTGCTTCGAGCGGGCAGTGCGGGCGGTAGCGCGGCGAGCGTGTCGGGGCCGGCGTAGAGCGAATACGGGTCGTCGAGCGCGGTGAGGAGCCTCGAGGCGAGCGAGCCGAAGGCAACCTCCGACCGCACCGCCGACCGCATCGAAGGCTCCTCCCCGCCGATCGCCTCCCCGAGCCGGTCCCCCCACCTCTCCCACCTCTCATCTCCCGAAGCCGAGGTCGGGGAGTAGTGCATCGCCTCGACGAGCCCCCAGATGGCCTCAAAGGTGCTCTGCCGGACGTCGCGGACCGCGCGGTCCGCCAGCCGCACCTCGACCGTCGGCTTCAGCAGCTCGACGCCGCGGATGGCAACCGGGACGACCAGCAGGTGCGTCGTGATCGCGAGGGCGACAAACCAGTCGGGGAGCCGGCGCACGGTGTTGCGAATCTGCCGCCCGAAGAGACGCCGCCGGAATCCCACGCCGCGCTCCCAGCAGCGCAGCTCGCAGCGCAGCTGTGAGACGAGCAGCGGCTCCTCTGGGACCACCTCGCACTCGTCCTCGGCGGGGCGCGGCTCAGGCGGCTCGAGGTCGAGGTGGGAGACGGGCCGGCGGACGGGAGGGCGGGCGGGCGGCGGAGAGTGCGTGGAGCGGCTGGTAGGGATGAGGACCATCAGCTAGTAGCGAGACAGTCGCCCTTCACTTCGCAATCAGCGCATCTTGGGCTGATGGCCGAGTTTTTCTTTTTTGGACACATACATGGAAATCTCTGCGCAACATCGGAAGATCCTTGGACTGTAGATCGTAGATGCCTTTTAGAGATCTCTTAAGTGGCAAATCTCCTGCCAAGAGCTGCAGTAGATTGAAGAACTGCTGGAGGCAAATCTTCTCCGGTGTAGATGCTCGATCGAGATTAGCCTAAGCACGTTTTTCTCGCCAAGTACTATCTATATTCTTTTGCTTATATTCTCGCCAGACCATCTATATTCTCGAGAATATTCTCGAATATTGAGAATATTTTCACCACGCGAGAGGTCAGCGGACGCCAAAAATCGCTCTAAAGTAGAGGTTTGTGCTCCCAAACCGCTCAGGAACGTCCAAAACTTAAAGATTTCCGTCTGCATCGACCCAAAACCTACTTTTGAGGGGGCAAAAGAGCTGTTTCGAGAAGCTCTAGTCAAGACCGTTCTAGACGCCGCGATGTAACGGCGAGAATATTCAAGAATATCTTGAGACTCGAGGTCAACCAAGGTCAAGGGCTGAAGAAAACTCATAGATTCTTGAGAAAAAGCCGCGCCGGGGCATCTATATTCTCGAGAATATTCTCGAATACGAAAGTGCGCGGGACCATCTATATTCTCGGAGATATTCGAGAATATTGTGCTTAGGCCAAGCTCGAGAGGAGTCTGAGATCTCGCGTTTGGTGCGTGCAGTCGCTTGAGATCTTGCAACAGAGGTGGAGATTCTGACTTCGCGCCAAAGGCGCCTAGAGATCGTGTGGGCCGACTGGAGATTGCAAAATGGCGCGAAAAGAGGGTGGAGATCCTTTTGCATTGTGAATGAGTCCATAGCGCATCTCCTTGAAGGTTTGAGCCCCCCTCCTCCCCCGGGCCCCCGAATCGACAGTGGAGATTGGAGATTGGAGATGGAGATCGGAGATCTGACTGAATCCGGCCTAAGATGACGACGTTGGAGATTGGAGATTGAAGATGGAGATCGGAGATCTGACTGGATCCGGCCTAAGATATAGCGACGCTGGAGATTGGAGAGTACTGGAGAGATGGAGATCGGAGCCCCCCAGCCCCTAGTGGTGTCTCATCGATTTTTTTGTTTTGTTTTTAGATAAAGGTCTGTGCGCGGACGGCAAGAACAGAGCGGCGTGGCGCCGCCCCCTCGCTGGCATCCTCTTCCCCTGGGGGTATTCCCCAGGGGGGGCCTCCGGTGCCTCGGCTGCCTCTCGGCTGCCTCTCGGCTGCCTCTCGCCTTCCCCTGCGAGGGCCTCCGGCGCCGAGGCCGCTGACGGCGGAGATGGACGAGTTGTCGCCGTGCACCTCGCGAGAAGAGCCCGAGGTGAGCCCGAGGCTGGCCGAGGCTAGGCGAAGTGAGGCCGAAGCTAGCCGAGGCTAGCCGAGAGGCCCGTACCTCGTGCTCCTCCTCCGCCACCCAGCCGGGCCGCGCCGAGGAAGCGCGGAGCCAGGAGGACGCGACCACCCACTGGCCAGACAGCA
>NW_005202428.1:1899503-1904297 GCF_000372725.1 Emiliania huxleyi CCMP1516 | reverse complement strand
AAGGGAAAGGTGAAAGAGAGGGGGGGGAGAGAGGAGAAGAGACGAAGGTGGAGAGGTGGGGGAGGAGGGAAGGTAAGAAGAAGGAGAGGAAGGAATGAAGATGGGGGATGGAAGGGAAGGTAAGGAAGGGGGGAAAGAGAGTGGGAGGGGAGGGATAGGTGACAGAGAACCGAGAAGGGGAGGTGGTGCGAAGGTTTGGACGGCGAACGGGGGGCGGAATCAGGGTTCAGGGTGCCAACTGGGCAAATGGTCTAGTGCGGCATAGGCCGCGTACATAGACCGCGCGCGCAGCGCGCTCCGTTTGCAGACCGCCCTGGCGGACTCGTTTACACTTCCAAGCTCAAGCCAGGCGCCGCAGGCCATAAAGAGGAGCGCAGATTAAAATGGCGCCGCAGGCTCCCCGGGCCGTCCGCGCACAGACCACAGGAAAAAACAAAAATCTATAAAACATCTATCAACACCACTAGGCTCTAGGGGGTGGGTGGGCTCCGATCTCCCCATCTCCAATATTCTCTAATCCACAGCGTCGTCATCTTAGGCCGGGGATCCAGTCAGATCTCCGATCTCCATCTTCAATCTCCAATCTCCAACGTCGTCATCTTAGGCCGGATCAGATCTCCGATCTCAATCTCCAATCTCCAATCTCCAATCTCGATTCGGGGGCCCGGGGGGAGGAGGGGGGCTCAAACCTTCAAGGAGATGCAATTTGGATTCATTCACACTGACCATCTCTCATCTCCAATCTCCAATCTTCTACTTGGCCACTGTCGCCGCCGGCAGCAATCTACGACCTCCATTTTCAATCTTCGATCTCACATCTGGGGCGGATGGCTGGGCGCTAGGATCTACAATCTGCATTCTCCATCTCCTATCTCCACATTTTGGCCCTGTTGCTGCTCAGAGCGATCTGCAATCCACAATCTCAATCTTCGATCTTTAGTCTTGAATGGGGAACCGGACAGGACGGATCTACTGGCGAGACTTGGGCGTGTCCGTGTGAGAGATCCGCTAGGATCTCCAGTCTTAATCTACTATCTCTACCCCAACGATCTACTGGTCTTGCGCAGAGATTTCCATTACTCTACTATCTCTACCCCAACGATCTACTGGTCTTGCGCAGAGATTTCCATTACTCTTTGGACATCGTCTCAAGCCCCCTTCAAAGACAGGTTTAGCAAGACCAGAAGCTCCGGGGTCCCGATCACGATTCCTAACCTGTTGGCTCGAAAGAGCGGAACGACCTCGCCGCGGCCGTGCCACCCAGGCTTGACAGGTCGATCAGGTGGCGCAGCGTGGGCCGCCCGTGCGGGCAGTTCCACGGCTGGTCGAGGCCGGCGAGGTTGGAGACGATGGTGCGCATCCGTTGCGGCTCGAGCGCGGTGCCAATCATGACGGCGCCGCGGCAGGCGCGCGAGGCGAACATGTCGCGCAGCTTCGGGAGGCGCGCGTGGGCGCCGGGCGCCTCGGTGAGGAGCGCGATGAGCTCGTGCACGTCGGCCACGCCAAAGACGGTGTGCTTGGAGAAGGGGAGGGTGAGGAGACGCAGCCGCTCGGTCGGCCGCGCGTCTTGCACGACCTGCACCTCGAAGCCGTTGTCCTTGAAGATGTGCAGGTGCTCGATCACCTGAGGGAAAGGGGGAGGGGGGGGGGGGGGCTGGCGCGGGCGCCGCGAGCTCGTCATCGGCGATCTCGGGCGATCTCGGGCGATCTCGTACCGTGAGCTCGTCCACGGCGGTAAGGTGGAGAGGCAGCGGCCGGATGAGCCGCTGCGTGTGCAGCTTGGTCGAGCGCTGCAGGTTCTCGAACCGGAACTTCTCGTCGGCGGCGTGCTGGTCGACCTGCGTCATGAACGCGCCAGAGTCGGGGCGCGAACACGGTCCCGTGCAGTGCACTCGGAGCATCGCGTGAGTGATGGGGCTACGAATACGACCGAGAGTACGAGTACGTGTCGTCTCGAGTGCCCGTCGGAATGCAAAGGTCTAGGCTGGCCGACGATGAAGAGGTCGTCGCCGCGGCGCGTGATCAGGAAGCCCAAGTTGAACTGGCCGAGCACCTGCGATTGGCGGGGGGTGGGGGTCAGGCTGTGGGTGGTGGTGGCGGTGGTGGCGGCGAGTGGGTGGGTTTTGGGGAGGGGGAGGTTGGCAGGCTGTGGGAAGCGCTTGGAAGTGGAGCAAGAGCCCTCGCACGGACTTCTGCGACTCTCTGCGACTCTCTGCGACTCTCTGCTGGCTCGCGGCCTCCATCGTGCGAAAGTCAGCCTTCGGCAGCACGCGGCGCAGCTCGCCCTCCACCTCGCTCTCCGCCGCCGCGCGGCCCGCCGCCCGGGTCGCGGCCTCGAGGCTCCCTGCGCTCGGCACGCTCGAGCTCGGCACGCTCGAGCTCGGCACGCTCGGGCTCGCGCCGCCAGCCGGGCCAGAGTCGAGCCGCCCGCCGGGGCCGAGGCTCGCACCCGCACCCGCCGCGTCGCCTCCGCCGCCGGCGGCACAGCAAGCGAGCGCATACTGCGCGCTGAAGGACTCCATGTCGAAAGCGACGCCAATGTCACGCGCGATCGAGAGCGGCGGCAAGGCCGTCTCCGCGTCGGCCGCCGCCGCCGGCCGGGCGGCGGGAGCGGGAGGGGCGGGCGGGCGGCGCCTGCCACGCCCGGCGGCGCCTCGGCCGCCAAAGCGGCCGGTGCCAGCGGGCTGGGGCGCGGCTCCCTCCGCCGGCGGCGCCGGGACCCGCGAGAGCAGCGTGCGGGCGAGGTCTGCGAAGGCGTCGCTCACCGCGGCGGCGTCCGGAGGCGTCTCGAACGCCTCGCGCTGCCAGTCGAAGCCGCAAGCCGCGAGGGGCGCCTCAATCTCCGGCTCATAGACCGTCGCCTCGTCGCCGCCGTGACGGCTCAGCCAGCCCTTGATGTAGCGCGACGCGCACCTCACCACGGTTGGCACGACGCCCCCCTCATCAGCGCCCTCCCCCGGCGCCGCTGCCGCCGCCGCGGGAGGCTCCGCCGAGCCGCACGCCGCTATCTGCTGCGAAAAGATGGTGCAGGCCGTCTGCAGCGTCTGCAGCGGCGAGCGCTCCTCCTCGGCGGACGCCTCTTGCAGCTCGCGCAGCTGCGTGAAGAGCGCCTCGACCAGCGAAGCTTCGAGCAACCCGTCCGTCTCTGGCGCCGCCTCTTCGTCCGCCGCCGCCCCCGCCTCCGGCGCTGCCTCTGAGCACTCCGGCTCCGCCGACCCCTCCTCCCTCTCCCTCGCCTGTCGACGCCCCCTTCCCTCCGCGCGAGGCTTGGTGGTACTCGGCTCGCGCGGCGCCGGAGCCGTTGTCGGCGCCAGCGCCGTTGCCGGCGGCGGGGAGCGCCGGGCAGGGGCAGCCGAGCAGTCCCCTGACGGCGACCTGCTTCGCGACGCTTCCCTGCGCGACGGGCGAGAGCCGTCCGGCGCCCCCGCAGTGCCCGCACCCCCACTGCCTGGCCCGTCGGCGATCGACCTGCCGCCTCCGGGCGCGTCGCTGGAGGAAGCTCCCCGCCCGCCCGCCTCCCGCCCGTCGCCGCCGCCGCTGTCCCCGTCCGCCGCCTCCGCCGCCTCGCCCTCCTCCGCCGCTTCGCCCTCGCGCTGGCCCACGTCCTCCATGACGGCGTCGGCGGCCGCCTCTGCCGCCACCTCTCCTCCCGCACCCTCCGCCTCCCCCGCCACGTCTGCGGCGGTCGCTGCGGCGGACTCCGGCGCCGGCGCCGTCACCCGCTTTGCAGTCGCTTGCGGAGGAAGCGACCGCTGCTCCTCTTGCCCCACCTCTGCCTCCTCCTCCTCCTCCTCCGTCTCTGACTCCGCCGCCGCATCCCCCTTCCCCCGTCCGGCCAGAGCCCGCGCCTTCGCTGCTCCCTCCCGCGGCACTCCCCCGTGCGGGACGGCCCGGCTGCGCTTGGTCCCGCGGGGCGCCTCCGAGCGCGACGCCGCCTCCTCGCTGCGGCCACCGCCGGCGGCTGAGCCGCTTCCAGCGTGGCCGCCGCCACTGCCGTCACCGCCGTCACCGCCGCCACCACCGCCGCCGCCGCCGCCGCCGTCGCCGTCGCCACCATCGCCGCCGCCGCCGCCGCCACCATCGCCGCCGTCGCCACCATCCCCGCCAACCCGCCTGCTGCTGCTGCTGCTGCTGCTGCTGCTGCTGCTCTCTGCGGCGGCGGCTGGGCGCGGTGCGAGGGGCAGCGTGTCGGGCGTATGGACGGCGAAAGTGCAGGACTCGGCGGCGAATAGCTTCGCCACCATCTCTCCGATGCAGCCAAGCAGCGCCGCCTGGGTCCCAGGGTGAGGGCGCGGGGAGGGCGGCCGGGTGCAGGCAGGCGCCGGGCGAGAGTGGGGAGGCGACAGGGAGGTGCGCGAGAAGGCAGGAGAGGTGCATCGGAACGGAGGGGGACTTGGGTCGGGGGGAGGGCGGGAGGCGGCCGAGGGGTGTCCACCTCGTCGACGAAGAAGACCGTCCTCTTGTCGGGCGTCACGTTGACGTCGTACGCGTCCGGCGGCGCCTGTTGGCGAGGGGAGACATCAAGGAGAAGGGACTGGTTGCACGGCCGATGCGGCGTCGGGCGACGGCCTCGAGGTTGAGCAGCAGGAAGGGGAAGCACTCCGACTTGGCCGTCGAGGCGCGAAACGCGTCGTTGACGACGCGCGCGAGGCGAGGAAAGTCGACGGGGCGGCTGTTAACAAAGGTGTACTGCCGGTCGGAGGCGCGGCGCCCGTGGCCGGCGCGGGGGCGCGAGACGAAGCCGTGGATGGTCACGCGATCCGTCGAGCCGCTCAGCGGGATGAGCTCGCTCAC